>NC_079413.1:8810115-8825115 GCF_026213295.1 Gadus chalcogrammus
CAATGGCATGTGTGAGTGAACGTGTGAACTGCAAAATCAAAAAATGAAGAAGCTAGGTCAGATTTAACAACAGAATTAAAAGGTAGCTAGTTGATTCAGAGGAACAAACGCTGCCGTTGAATTTAGGGACACCGCTGAACGGCTGCTGTGTCAGCGGTTACTACGACTACAGCTATCCTACCGAGCATGTCCTACTGTGGATACAGTGGTTGTAACAGTTATACAGATTAAAGAATTTTCTTTATAAACTCTAGAATGCCGTGATGAAGTGGTAGAGGAGAAAGATGTAGAATGTCGAATAAAATAGAATTGGTACGATATATTTTTTTTAATTCAAACTAAATGTTTGAATTTGCGCGTGAGAGAGGGGAGAGGGAGAAAGAGAGAGAGAGAGAGAGAGAGAGAGAGAGAGAGAGAGAGAGAGAGAGAGAGAGAAAAAAAATGGCACAAACAGCATATATCTGAATGCAGCAAAGGGACTATACCGTATAGCGTTTCTGGTCACTGGTCATTAATCATTTTTGACTCGGGACAGAGGACAACCTGCCCAGAACCTAATGTTATCTCAAAGAGACACAACTCTAATATATATATATATATATATATATATATATGAAATGACCAAATGAAACCATTCGTCATAGTTGGAGAGATTGTGGCCTGCAGGCAGTAAGGCCTGCCTAATAGTGCCACTACATTAACCGCTGGGCTGACTTTTGACAGAACCAATTAGACCCAGCTCAGGGTTCCGGTTTGTCCTGTTCCTCGCTCCTCAGAATCGCCTCCCCCCTTTCCTCCCGTCTCCTTTCCTTTCCTTATGTTGCATCACCAACATGATGTTGGTGAACTCATCTCATCTCTGCCGCCCTGTTATTGTTTTTAAGGGTTGAATTCAACTGGAAACACTTGATCGACTTGCATTACCCCTTGCGCGACCCCAATGGGGTGTCTGACTCCCAGCCACCAAAGAAACACTGGGTTGATTCCCAATGTCTGCAGCTATACCTTATAGCTTATAGCTACCTATCGTACCCCTATGCCTGCTCTTTAGTGACATGTTACTGAATTTACTCTCATAGTTGCTTTGGATCAAATATTTTAATCAAGCATGTAAATGTAGTTCAACTGGGAGAGCATAGTATTAACATTGCAAAGGATAGGGCTTTGATTCTCTAGCCAAGGGATGCGCTTGTGATATCTGTACACCCTTTAAAAGCTTTTATCATTCAATTAATAATTCATAATGGGAAATTGCAAAGAGTTAAATGTAGTTTAATGATTCTGTGAACTCCTTTGAATGATGGATAAGCGTAGAACGGTGTGATATAAGCATACACACGGTGTCTTTATCTTGTTTATTGAGAGAGGAAAACACTCTGTGGCTTAATATCGAAACATTTCACTAAATAACATACGTCTTTCCTTGAGATTCGTTCAGGAAAGCTATTTTCCTTGTTATTCAAACTAAGCTCACTGTTTAATTCCCCGGGTAGGTGAAATACGTGTAAGACTCCGCCATCACCTACATTTGGTTTTCCAAAATCGAATTCCACCTGGCTGTTTCTCTGTCTTATTTCACCAATAAATTGCCAGAATTAAAGATATTGTGTCAGAAGAGAGAGGGGTGTAATGCCCGAACGTGACGCAGTCAGAACATCAGACTCTGAAACACCAAGAGAAAGCAAGGAGGCCCTGTTCAAACAAAATGGATCACTTTGTCGCCAACTGAACTCTGTATGAATGTATGTGTGTGTGAATTTGTGTGCATGTGTCAGTGTGTTTCTCCTTTCCTTTCACTCTGTTTCGTCTGCATCTGTAGTCCTCCCTCTCAATTATTTTGGAGGGAAAACAGCGTACTTGTCAATCTCCGTCTCTTTGAATGGCTAGCAGTCTATCGTTTCCCCATTTGCCAAACAGGCCTGCCAATTATTTCAACGAAGCTGTCAAAAGCATTTTTTGTCATTATCCCAGTCACAGCTTGTTAGAGCAACAGTGTATGGACTTGTAATATTCTTTGTTCAGAAAGACGAATAACGCAGAGTATATGGCGAGATAAATTTGCCCAAACTGCATCGGGATTGTTCAGTCCCATTTGCGTTACAGACATTTTTCACGAGTTTGAGGAAAGTGTTTGTTTGTTTTCCGTCACATTGAAGCAACCAGGAATAACTGTGTAAGCATTATATTATTATTTAGTAACAGGTTGTTGAATAAAGTTGCATTAACACGTTTTAATGCCGTCCCCCAGAGAAATAACGCAAACCCTTATTTTAATATATGAGAGTGTCCAACATGTATTGTTAGACATGTTTTATTTGTGTGTGTGTGTGTGGACAATTATGTGTGTGTGTTGGTGTGTGTATGTGCACATGTATGTGTGTTGTGTGTGTGTTTGTGTAAGTGCATACTTAAATGTTGCATGTGCATGTCTTACCATGCCTTTTAGAGTCTATAACCTTCCCAACGTGTGGAAGGTGTGTGTGTGTGTGTGTGTGTGTGTGTGTGTGTGTGTGTGTGTGTGTGTGTGTGTGTGTGTGTGTGTGTGTGTGTGTGTGTGTGTGTGTGGTTGTCTTTTGAGGCCACCACTCAGTTTCACAGTCTCCTCGCGTGGTCTTCTGACGTTGCTCGCCATTGTCTTGCTAGGGCCGCCGGAAATTGAAAGGAGAGATTAGGGGGTGATGCGGTGATGTGGCAGTGGAGAGAGAGAGTGAGGCAGGGGAGCGTCAGAGACCTCACGCTATGCGGATATGAAACGAGTGGGCTGCTCCGACCTTACGAGGGCCGGGCGAGGTGACGGCAGAGAGGAGAGAGAGAGAAAGAGCGAGTGAGAGAGCAAAGAAACAATGATGTCTTCAGCAAAACACAAAAAGTGGTTGGATTTTTTCTTTTTCTCATTCAGTGAATCTGTAAAACCACAATGATGATGATGATGGTGATGATGATGATGATGATGATGATGATCATGATGATGATGATGATGATGATGATGATGACGATGATGACAATGATGACAATGATGACAATGACATCAGGTGTGCAAACGCGTATGTTTCTGTTGTTGCGGGCCTATGTCTGTAACACCTCCGTTGAACACCTCACTTCCTCCTTGTTTTAACACTTCCAATCAAAACCCTGGAAGAGGACATTTGTTACCTTTGGGCTCAGAGGCCTACTGCATGACAGAGCTATAATGGATTCAGATTTAATGCGGTCGTGATTTCAAGAAGGAAGCACTGCTCTGTTTTTTTTCTTCTCTACCATATTCTGAAAGCTTTCTCATTTTGTGTGGTTAAACAGTATTCCTCTTTCTTTTTAAGCAGGCACATCTAAATTACAATATGAATGGGCTGTTTCAGGTAGGGGAATGGAAAGTATAACACATCATTCTTCTTTTTTTTCATTATAAATAAAGTCATTTCGGCTCCATTGGCGGGTCCTGTCCGTGCACGTTTCTCTGGTGAAAACATTTGTGATTCTATCATTACTGTTGGAATGAAGATTTCAATTAATAAAGTGTCTGTTTGGGCGCCCCGCTGGCTCCCCGGGTAGAGTGCGTACCATTAAGGCACAGTCCTAATCGCAGCGACCCGGGTTAGATTCCTGACCGTGGTCCTTTGCTTTATGTCCTTACCTCTATCATACCTTCTTGACTCTCATAAAAGCATAAAAAAACATAAAAATATAATATATAGTGGCTGTTACACTATCGAATCAACCCAAGGACACATGTTGTTGTGTTTTACCCACCTCAAGGGACGTCACATTTTTCCTTTAGTAAGGAAAAAGCAGGAATTTCCTTCAACAAGCGAGCTAATTCACAGCAGTGTCTGGGTGGAGAGACAGAGGGGGTTATATATGAAATGTTCGTGGAACAGACATGA
Organism: Gadus chalcogrammus; assembly: GCF_026213295.1. Lineage (NCBI taxonomy): Eukaryota > Metazoa > Chordata > Actinopteri > Gadiformes > Gadidae > Gadus > Gadus chalcogrammus. The sequence continues at coordinate 8,813,997 of NC_079413.1, forward strand.
ATTCCTTTGGGAGGAAAACCTTCATAGCAGTCAATTTTAAGAGAGACAGCTATGAGGGGAATACAAAGAGAAGAGGGGAGGAGAGGAAGATAGGGAAAGGGAGAGGAGAGGTGAGGGGGAGGAGAGGAGAGGGGGGGGGGGAGAGGAGAGGGTGAGGATACGAGATGGGAGAGGAGAAGAGAGGTGAGGAGACAAGAGGAGAGGGGAGAGGAGAGGAGAAAGGAGAGGAATGGAGAGGGGGGATGAGAAAGGATGTGAGAGGCAAGGAGAGGAGAGAAGAAGGGGGGTAGAGAGGATAGGATAGGACAGGGGGAGGGGAGACAAGAGTAGGGGAGAGGAGGTACGAGGAACGGAGACAGAAGCGGAGATGGGAATAGTGGGAGTGGAGACAAGATGAAGGGAGAGGAGGTGAGAAGAAGGGAGGGGAGGAGCACCGCCTACACCATGTGTATAGGTCTGTATAATGAAAGGACAGAAGTGTTCAAGTGGTGGCTGTACCACACTGAGACGGAGCCGGGTGGAGGAGGGGGGATGGTGGTGGAGTTTTGGGGGGTTCCAGGTCAAACCCTGAGAAAGTGGGTTTGCTCTGGCGGGAAATGGCTATTTGCGTAGCTGAAAATAGAGTGGGGGCCTTTCTGATATTTCCATTGCCCTGCAGGCAAGAGTAACCTTCAGCCGAAAAACAACTGAACATTGGAGAAGGAGGAGGAGGTGTAGAGGAAGGATGAGGGAGAGGGAGAGAGAGAGAGATGGGGAGAAGGACTGAGGGAGTGGCAGAGAAGGAGAAAGAAAGAGAAGGGGTTAGGCTGTGAGAAGGAGGAAGGAAGAGAGGGAAGGGGTTAGGCTGTGAGAAGGAGGAAGGAAGAAAGAGAAGGGGTTAGGCTGTGAGAAGGAGGAAGGAAGAAAGAGAAGGGGTTAGGCTGTGAGAAGGTGGAAGGAAGAGAGGGAAGGGTTTGAAGAAGTGAGAGGGAGGAAGGAAGAGAGAGAAGGGGTGAGGAAGTGAGAGGGAGGAAGGAAGAGAGGAGTGAGGCAGTTAGAGGAAAGAAGGAAGAGAGAGAAGGGGGGAGGCAGTGAGAAGGAGGAAGTGAGTCAAAGGGTGAGGCGCAGAGGAAGGAAGTAAGAGAGAGAGAAGGGGTGAGGCAGTCAGAGGAAGAAAGGAAGAGAGAAGGAGTGAGGAAGTGAGAGGGAGGAAAGAAGGAAGAAGGGGTGAGGAAGTGAGAGGGAGGAAGGATGGGAGCCAAGGGGGGAGGCAGAGCGAGGGAGGAGGAGGAGAGAAAGGGTGAGGCGGTGACAGGGAGGGAGGAAGAGAGAGAAGGGGTGAGACAGTGAGAAGGAGGGAGGAGGAGAGAAGGGGTTTTAGACGAGTGATAGAGGAGAATGCCAAACACAAAGGTGAGTGACAGCTTAAAAAAAACAAAAAAAACCACACAAACGAACTAGGAAATTGAGACTGAGAAAGGAGGTCCAAAGGAAAAACGTAATCTACATCACAGCTTATCTGCGAGGGTACAATAGAATAACGTTGAGGCGTGCTCAGACATTAAATTTCGCTGAATTTCCTAAAAACCTATTATGAAACTGTATCAGTTGTCCAACCTTGAAACCACACAGTGACTCAACGGGACAGAGAAACGGTGCTAGACCCAACGATAACAGCTCTGTCACACGCACAGCAGCTCGTCTCCGCACAGTGCAACACATTTGCCCTTAATAAAGTCGACAAAATAACGAAGAATTTGCCTGTCTTCGTTTCCGTCTGAGTCGTGCGTGATTGCACAATTATCCAGAATCCAATCACATTCGTGCGGCGAAGAGTTCCATTTTACCCGACACCAAAATCAATTCGTCAAATATTCCCTAGACACCTAATCTTTTTTTTTATCTTCTTTTTCTTCTTTGGGGTAAAAAATGTTATGCAAGCATTAGAGAACAAAAGTGTAACAGGAGTCATTTTGACGTGGCTGCTGCGTAGGCAGGACGTTATCGTCCTGGAATCAAGTGAGGGCTGATGATTTCAGATTTTGCTCAGCCTCATTTCACACTAATGTCTGCTTTACAGAGGAACCTTTCTCCTGGACCTCGCAAACCTTATCACTTCGCTCTAATGATAAACACATTTTAGAGACAAAAATTGTGATCATTCTGTAGAAAACCATCCAACAGCACCATATAATGGTTATGAGCCATAATGGAAATGTTTATTATGCTTAGTATTGGTAGGCCAGTGGTAATTGTAGTAGTCATACCATTGTAGTAGTAATAGCTGTTAATAGTTGGAGCAAGCGTTGTTGTTGATAAAAAAAATCTGCACCAAAATCAGAACCCAAGACCTTGATGTTTGGCTCAATGTCAAAAAAAAGGAGAAGGACATATTTGAACATACCACTCCCTAGTGCCTTACCCTATTTCATTCTCCATAGCACAGACAACCATGAAGAGCAAAGGGCAAAGAAGGTATGGATCACTTGCATCTTACAGACACAGACTTTATTTCATACATACACAGACTCTCTCCCTGGATCATTCCAGCATGGACTTCCAGCCTCCAAAACAGCTTTTTCCTTAATAATAATAATAATAAATGAAATTTATGTATAGCGCTTAATATGGTACTAGACGCTTGATCATATTGATCATACGGACACTGCTACATATGTTCTGGTCGTTTGTAAATTCGATGAACATAACCTACATTGTAATTGACATATACATCGCCACACCTCCACTTTGTATTTATTATATTTAATGGGATTTTCCAAGATACCAGAAAATAAAATGTTACTGTTTGTCTTATCCAGATTCAGAAAAGTTATTATTTTCCAAATTCCCCACTGTGGATCGCTGGGTTAGCATTTGCTTTCTGTTAGCCGCTTCAATTGACTTGCATGCAGAGTTACAGTAGCCTAGCGCCTGTTAATGTCAGGGGAATACACTTTTAATTACTTTCCAACGATTTCCAATACGTTCCAAATAGCCACTTATTTAAACGAAGGTCAGTAACACAACAATAATTCAATTTAGCTGTAAACACAAAGATGATTTGACACTATTTTCGGTGCTGGGAATATAAGGCTACCAGTGATGTGCCAATTTAAAGGTATCTCAGCGTACCCCTTTAATGTTTATATTCTTTATTTCCCATTCAAAATCTCCCTTGGTCTATAACCACCATAATATACAGAATATTCCCCCCATTTTCTAAATTCTATATAATTCCGCTGGTATTGAATATCTATGATGTATAATTTTGACCTTATTTGTTTGATATTTCCTTCTACCAATTTGTTGCTGCATTTCACATGATCTCATCTTGATGACCTTTGGTTTATACTGTGCAGATGATGAGCTTTTACTTTGACTTGACTTTGAAACTACATTTGATCCAAAATGTATTATTTTTAAATCATGTTTCTACAATTAGACAAGAAAGGGAAGCAGGGGATGGATGTAAATGCATGCATGGCCTTATCTATGAAGCTTATTGCAAAAGCATATTCAATGTTTCAGGTTCTGTACTTTCTATTTGCGAGTTTGTTTGTCAGAAGGGTGTTGCTCAAGATAGAATAATAGAGTAGAATAAAAAAGTATTCAGAGGCTCAAAGCTCAAGCTGCTCAAATTCTGGGATATTTCCCATTCAATTGAAACGTGACAATGGAATAAGGGCTGATATGATTATGATGTTTTGCAAGTTGTACATACAGTAACAACATGCATCAGCAACACAATAGTTAATTACAGTAGAATTTCACCTATACAGACTTAACAAAATACCACACACCTGCACTTTTTTTCTTTTAATTAACCAGACATCACATAACCAAAGATAGTGGTTAAAATTTCAAATGAAAGCCTTCAGTCTGTAACCTTGGGCTGTTTAGCCGCGAGCTGAACACAAGCCCGTTACTGAAACTGCAAAGATTTCTTACATTAAAGTTGCAGTGTGTAGAGTTGATCTGCGTCTATAGCGGAACGGACTTGTCAGAAATTCAACATAATATTCACAAAAATGATTAAATTAGTGTAAAATCCCATTTAAATAAGAATCTATGAGATTTTGTTACCTTAGAAGTGGCCTTTTGAATCGATGGAGTGGGTCCTCTTCCGCTGAGCCTGCTGAGCTGCACCACCATGTCTCTAAAGTTACCCAGACCGTAAAAAACGTCTCTGGAGAGGACGCCATTATTTATTTATTTTTCATAACCACTGTCTGACTTGTAAGCTACGACCTATCCTAAAGTATTACAGACTTAATAACTTAATGGAGTGGCGAAGTCACGTCCCTTCCGGTAGAGCCCATGGGACCTATGAGATCGAAAAATATGAATGGGTTTCAATGGGGAGAAAGTAATTATTTCTTTATATGCTCTGGATGTTGTTTGTGGATTTAAATGATAGTTTTTCATGCAAAGAAAACTAAACATTGCGTGAAGAAGTTTGAAGGTGTTAGGTTTTATCCAAGGGGAGGATAAAAGCATCAAAAGAGCTGAAAACCATTATAATTCGGGGCATGTTGAGAGTTTCAGTTATGCCGATGGGGAGATTGTCGGTCTTGTCCACGCCAGTCGCAGGGAGCGTGACGGCACACACGAGACATGTATTCTTTCTCATTGTGTTTTCTCTACAGCCTTTAACTGAACAATTGCACAATAAACAGTCAAACTCTTGGCATCTTGGCATATGCGTAATGCGGGGCATATATAGACTGGGACCAGAAAATAATTACTTTCTCTCCATTGAAACCTACATATTTTTCGATCTCATAGGTCCCATGGGCTCTTCCGGAAGGGGCGTGACTTCGCCACTCTATACTATTTATGAATCAAGAAACCTCATCACTTGCACAATTGATACATCATGGTGGTTGAAACTTCTGCCACCGTAAGATCAGTACAGGCCACCATAGCTTCTCCCACATTTTTGGAAAGGGAAGGGTGAGGGGGGGTATTCAGTCAGTTGCAATCTACAACCTCCCCTCTAGTTGCCACTTAATCCTACACCCTGCCCCTTTAACCATGATTGGGCCATTGCCCTCACAGTCATCAGTGGATATGTAGGCCAAAGCCATTTTATAATCCACTGCCCTCTTCCCGTAACATATCCATCACCCGCCATGGAGTCACCCCTCCATGAGAAAATAACGATTTCTCATTCGCTGGCTGTCAGTCACATGTGGTTCCGGCTGCTATATGATGTGCCAGTTGTGACAGGAAAAATAAATGCAACGGTGTCGGGAGGGACACTATCTGGGGGAGCAGACATACAGGGGAGAGGTCCCGGCTCGCATTAGTGAAGGGCGAAGGAGGATCTTTTATCGTTCTGAACAGAAAACAGAATGCTGCTATACTGCACGTCCTTGCCTCTTTCCCCCCTACCTTGTCTGGTGTCTTCGCCTTAGAAATGTTTTTAATTGTTTTGCCATTAGTGGTTTAATGGGCAGCTGGTGTAATTAGCTCCCAGGCAAACCCAGTGGACTCTTCTAATTTAAACCTGACCCGAGGGCATGTGGCTGCTAGTGTCCTTCTACTAGTGGCATGCATATCAGCCTCTTATGTTAAGGTTGAGAGAGAAAGACTGAATGAAAGAATAAAAACGGAAAGAGGAATAAAAAATGACGTTGCTGTGATTGCCTTGACTTCTAAGCTCTTTTGAAGTATCCTCTTGTTGTATAGCCTCCCCAACTTCTTCTTTTCTACCCGTTAGAGTGTCGGTTGCTAGGACCCGACTGACGTGAGCCCATCTTCTTTTGTATTCCGTTTTCTCACCGTGGCGATCCCATTAGAACTATCATTGACCGTCTCAAGGTGAACTCTTGTTGCCGTGGAAACTGAGTGTTAGGCTCTGTGTAGTGCCAATGTGAGATGAAGTGAGTTGGAAGGATTTGATTAATTTGAGTTAATGATTGATTGTTGATAAAATTGGTATGTCCCCTCCTTCAACAACAACAAATTATTCAGTTTTTGGGCCCATCAAAACAGTAGGCTAAATTTTGGAAATTCAACCCATTCAATAATAATTTAAACTGCAATGGCCGAGATCAACAAAGGCTATCTTACAAGTTTAATTGAAGAGTTATTATAAATCAAAGTTTATTCATAATACTAATTAGTTTGTTCATCATGTTAGCGAGTGACATTATTTGTTCTTTCATAGTTAATTATATTAATGACACACATAATTAAATTGTCACAATTGTTACATTATTAAATGCTTGTATTTAGGGGCAGACAGTGCTGCCTGTGATGCAATTTTGTTCTGTCATAAAACGCGAGTCATAACGGTGTGGGGGCGAAAGCAGGCGAAAGCGAAAGGGTGGGGGGAGGGAGGCGGGATGAGAGACTGAGAGCAAAGACAGAGAGACATAGCGACATAGAGAGAGAGAGAGAGAGAAAGAGAGAGAGAGAGAGAGAGAGAGAGAGAGAGAGAGAGAGAGAGAGAGAGAGAGAGAGAGAGAGAGAGAGAGAGAAAAAGAAGAGAGAGAAGAATGAAAATAAAAAGAGTAAACTAGTCCGATAGATAGATAGATAGACAGATAGATAGATAGATAGATAGAAAGATACATAGATACATATATACATATATATAGACGGATAGGCCTATAGATATTGTATTTTCAATCTAATTTGCATAACATCTTTATGAAGACTTTCCGTAGAGAACGAAGCTTATCTGAGCCAACGTCAGGAGCAAGTGGATGGGACGTGTTGTGTGTTCTCACTCGGTCTGTGACGGCGCTAGGAGACGGAGACTCCAGTAGTGTAAGCTTCCGTCAGGTCTCGACAGAGAGTCCATTCAAATACCTCTCGACTGATGTTGAACATCCGAAAAACCATCACGAAAGTAACCCGCGGGACATGTAAAGTAAGGGAATTTCTATTGTGTTTACACTGTGTTGGTTGCGAAAACTTTGTCGGATTTTCAAAGTAAAGTTCACCACACCGCATGTGTTAGTAGCCTACCATAGTTGCTAATTGAAGACAGGGGACAATGAGACATTTCGTGTTAATTGTGTCAAGGTTTCCGTGGTCCTCGCTGTGTATTCGCATATTTTATACAGTACATACTTGTAAGGTGAGTCTATTACTCATCGCCTTTGGAATAACGTGAGTCTTTACTTCTGAAAGAGGATATGTTGAACATCTATGTATGATGTTATACTGTACGCTTCGTTTGATGTCAATGTTCATTTATGGAATTACAACACGCAAGATACCTTGTTTCACGGTGCATGTGACAGCTACGTCTCTATATTTGCATTTCATTTGCATCTTTCTGTCCATTTCCATTTCAGTCTGTCAGACTCTGCCCTAGATGCCCGATTTTCCGTGCCACACAATCCACAATGTATATCTAATCTTTTTAACATTGACCATATATTTTAGTATGGCAAGTAGTCGCTCGCACTGACAAATGTAGGCTTGCAGGTAATTAACGAAAAAGTCATGTTAAAGTAAATGCAGTGGCAAAACAATACAAGTGTTATAGACCAAATTTGTTTCTGTATAAAGTGCATTAAGACATCTCTATTGTACGACAACTAACTTTTATTATTGTGTGAAGGTTGATGGCTTTCTAAAGCAACTAAAATGTTTCTTTCACACTCTGTGAGGCTCTATAAGGAACCTGATTAATTTTAGTGATGCAGAGCTACTTGACACAATTTCACAGCAGGCATAAGCCTACCTACAGTTACGTGTTACTACGAGCTATTAGTAGAAAACGACAAGTTCAAGTGGACTGATTGAATAGGGTGAAATGGTCCACCTTTCGTGCAGCGTTTGTTTATAATAATCCCATGCAGAGCCAGTGTCTTCTATCCAATCCCAGAAGAATAATATAGCGATGCTTCCTGCTGTTAGCTATGCACCAAGTTGTTTACACTCTAGCATTGGTTTCTGTTTCAACAAAATAACCTCTTCTTCCTTTTCAACCAAAGATAACTCCGCATTTGACACTTCAGGTCCCAGGGGGACAGCAATCTGTTTAATCCAACAAGGAGAGGGAGAGAAAGAGAGGGAGGGAGAGAGAGAGAGAGAGAGAGAGAGAGAGAGAGAGAGAGAGAGAGAGAGAGAGAGAGAGAGAGAGAGAGAGAGAGAGAGAGAGAGAGAGAGAGAGAGAGAGAGAGAGAGAGAATGTTTTACCATTCATACACACATGTGTGTCTAAACGTGTTGTAGGCGTGGAGGATGTGCAGCCAGCCATGTGTCAAGCAGTGTGATCTTGTTTTCATGTGTGTGTGTGTGTGTGTTTGATTCTGTTTTGTATAGAGGTTTTCTTGTGTATGTGTATGTTTGTGTGTGTGTGTGTGTGTGAGAGAGAGTTCATACTGTGTGTGATCTTGTTTTGCCTGGAGCTTTCTTGTTCCGCTACAAGGCATTTCCAGGCTTCTCTCAAGTAGAAACAGCAGAGCACCCCGTCCCAGACACATAATGGCAATAGGCTGAGTCAAGTCCTTCCGTATTTAAGGCCCACTGTAAAAAGGGGGAGAGGGGTCAGTTCAGCTCAGTATCATGATGGGGGGGGGGGGGGGGAGTGTTGATTTCAGTGACAGGACAGTAGCAGTTAAAGATTGGCGAAGGGGACGAGGATCGACTCGTATCAATCAATCCGTTTTCCCTGGGCTCCTTTGTGACAGCGTGGCCGCCTGTTTTCTCCCCATGCAATCCCAACGCACACACACACACACACACACACACACACGCACACGCACACGCACAAGCACACACACACAAGCACACACTCTAATTGGATCCTTGTGTGATAGCGTAGAGAAAAAGTGTCCCAGCACTTTTTTTTTTTTTACTGTACATTTGTTGCATTTTTATCCCGAATATGCAAGTGTAAATTATCATGATTCATCATTTCATTCCTGTTCTCGGGCAGGGAAGAAGTTTTTCACGACTTTCTCCGGGATGCTTGAAAATGCGTCAGTCCACGCACTCAAGTCCACCGAATTCTTTTGCCTCTTTTCGTAGTTTCTTATGGCTTGCTGTCTAAGTGGCCTCCCCCTGTGTTGAGTGTGACCTTCTACTGAGCCTCCTGTTTAGTGCTGTCATCATCACCTGCCAGGCCAAGGTGACCGCACACACACACACACACACACACACACACACACACACACACACACACACACACACACACACACACACACACACACACACACACACACACACACACACACACACACACACACACACACACACACACACACACACACACGCTACTGCTGCAGAGCTCAAAGACTCAGTATGAATTTATGGAGCATTATCTCTCCCACTCTCACTCTTCTCCATATCTCTCTCGCTCCCTCTCTCTCTCTCTCTCTCGTCCTTGATGTCTGCCTAAGTTGCTTAAATCAACAAACGGAGCAGAACGGTGACCTTGGGTTCCTCTGAAAAGTTTTTGTTCTGAGCCTCCTGTGCGTGTGGCTGATGTTTCTTCTCCTGCCAGCACAAACAATCTGTTTAATCCCAATTAGTCAAGAAGCTCTGGTGCTCATTTCACTGGCCAGCTGGACAGCAAGATGACCTAACAAAGCCCAAAATAATCATGGTTTGAGAATGATTAAGATCTGAACTCGGTGCATTTCAGGTATTTCAAGCATTTAAAAGTATTTGGTCTTTAAAGGTGCAGTGTGTAACATTTTGTGGGATCTAGCTGCACAGACTTGGCAGAAGTATGATAATCAGAAGTATGTTTTAATTAGTGTATAAACCGATGAAATGAGAATTGTTGTGTTTGTGCATGTACCGCCATGTTTCTACAGTAGCCCAGAATGGAAAAACGAATCTAGAGAGGACCAAATTTAAATTTTTCCTACCGCTATCAACGCTATCTTACTTGTAAGCTATGACCTGTAGTTTTATAGACAAAATAACTGAACACAATTTAGAAACCTGTGAAGGATCCTCATCACTTGACCCTTGGCTACTCTATGCTTTCGGGGACATCTTTTTTTTTTTTTAAAGGTCCCATGACATGCCACAAGGAGTGAGTGTGATTAGCCGTTACAAGCCCTTATGACATCATAAGTGGGCTTGTCCACCTAGATGTGTGACGGATAGATGTGCAACGTTTGCTAAAGTCCACTGGGTAGGCTGGTAGACTGTTCTATCCAGTGTACATCTAGGTGGACACGCCCACATATGATGTCAGAAGGGGCAGATTTAAAAAAAACGGCTTGTAACGGCTAATCACACTCACGCCTGGTGGCATGTCATAGGACCTTAAAGTACCTACAGGCACCTTACAGGCCAGGTCAGGCCAGCATATCTTCTGATGCCTCATTCGCAAAACAGGGGTAAGGGGAGTAATAAGTTTGCACTGTTTCATTGGCTTACAGCAAAAGAATACAAAGGCCCCTCATAAGACATGGGTCATGGGTGAGGTAGTGACAGGCGTTACACGTAACAAGCTGCGCAGCGCTGTGTGTGAGAGAAACACATTGAAAAGGTCAAGCGCCTATCCCTCCCTCCCTCCACTCTTTTGCCCTCATGCCCCTGGACTGTGCCCCACCCCGACACCCGTCAGACCCAGAGGGCAGAGGGACAGCAGTTCTAGACGTGGAAGTGAAGGTTGCGGGTTTGGGGGAGAGAGAGAAGTAGGGAGACAGCCAGGCAAGGAGGGAGGGGGAGGAAGGGAGGGAGGCAGGGAGGGAGGGAGGGAGGGAGGGAGGCACGGAGGGAGGTGTTTTTTTTTTTTTACATTTTTGTTGACAGCTGTGTGAAGCCTGCCTCTGGGCATGCAGGCTGCCCTTTTCCAGTGGAGAGCCGAGCCTGCTGCGTGGCGTGCCGGCTGGAGGTGCCCAGTATCTGGGACACACTCTTCAGCGTTCTGCCTAGGTCTCGGTGGGGGTGCTGGAGCTCTGGCACGTTTGACCCTGAGGTAGGGGACAATGCTTGTCAGGCTCCCCTCTCCTTCTCTCTCTCTCTCTCTCTCTCTCTCTCTCTCTCTCTCTCTCTCACCCATTCTCTCTCTCTCTCTCTCTCTCTCTCTCTCTCTCTCTCTCTCTCTCTCTCTCTCTCTCTCTCTCTCTCTCTCTCTCTCTCTCTCTCTCTCTCCTCTCTCTCTCTCTCCCATTCTCTCTCTCCCTCTCTCCCTCGACTTCCTAACCCTCACCTC
>NC_079413.1:8830115-8837828 GCF_026213295.1 Gadus chalcogrammus
AGGCCTTATATATGGCCGACCCAGCGTGGGCTGCAGGGATTTGAGGCTGCCAAGAGCAATTATCATGTCCAAAGACCGTGCACATCGAGGAAACATAAGCATTAAGTACATAAATATAGCAGATAAACATACATACATACGTTCGGTCTTAAAACAAGACGGCCCCGCCCAGCCCACGGTACGCTTGTCACTAACCCGTGTCACAGGATGGGGAAAGAACATGTAACTATATGTTTGAAAGGTGGTTCAAACTATTTCAAATATATTTATTCCTTTGAACTTAGCACTAGCCAGCTTGTGCCTTACAATGATTAAAGCTTGAATGGTCGACCTTCCGCTGCACTTTAAAAGGTAGCTTAACAAAACCACTTTTAGGCTGACGTACATTTACCATTATGGACGGGATTTGGTGCCTTGAAATAGGTATGCTTTTAACCTAACAGGAAGGCCGTGTCGGAAAAACCTTTCTAGTTTTCTTTTAGAGTTACAGGAAATGTCGGAAGTTAGGTTGTTTTAACCTGAGTGTGCCTGTGTTATTTTTCATAGTGCCATTGCCACATTTGGCTTATGTTGTTTCAAAGGCAACGGACCAAGAGAAAGAGGTAGTTGTGGCAGAATACGTTATGAATACGTGCAATGTATTAACCCTTCTTTACCCCTGTTTTCCCCCTTTGTGCAATGTGTTAACCCTTCTCTTTGTTAAAAGAGGCACACATAGGAACAGCCACAGCCACCATCAACAGCTCCACGCTTTCAGAGTCAGGTTGAATCACAATGTGGCTAGCTAGAGTTGAGGAGGAACTAAAGGGCTCAGGGCTGCATGAATGTTTTCAGATCTCCGAGCTGCAGAGAAAAACTAGGATGCGTCAGATCAAAGGGGGACAAAAAAAAATAAAAAATCACCCATGTCATTCGCCCACACGCAGACCTGCTGACCCACAGGCATGCGAGCAAACACACACACGCACTCAAACACACATACACAGACACACACACAGGTACAGAAACAAACATACACTTGCATCACACACGTTTAACGCACTTGCATTATACACACAAACACAAACACACACAAACTTTCATTAATCTCATACATGCAGACACACAGAGACTTCCACAGACACACCCACACATTGATAAATCACACACACACACACACACACACACACACACACACACACACACACACACACACACACACACACACACACACACACACACACACACACACACACACACACACACACACACACACACACACACACACACACACACACATAATGTCTGGCAGCCCCGCTGGAAGGCTAAGGTTCAGGGGAGCTGCTAGCGTTTATTAACAGGGCGTGCAGTCATTGATGCTGATGGCCCCCTGTTGCCCAACCACTTCACAGCATGGCGGTACCCGCATCATGGCACCAGTACACATGGCCAGACCCCCATCTCTCCCCCAGCTCTCCCCCCCCTCCCATACCCATGTCCCCCCACAAGCTTGACAGAGGGCACCCCTGTTTCCTCCCCCTCCGCCGCCACCTCCACCTCGCTCAAGACGGAGTAGACACAGTGGAGTCTTTTCAAGGGACCTTCAAGGTAGATGGGCGGGTTGGAGGTGGAGGAGGAAGAGGAGGAGGAGGAGGAGGAGGAGGTTGACGTCCTTACATAGAAGCTCTTGTGTTCAGCTTCCTCTTCTGGGCCAGCATTCTTCCATTAGCCCTCCATCTCCCCCCGCATCCTGAAGCATACACTAAATACACGCACACTAGTGCAAGCGCACACACACACAAACACACACATATGCAGATGAAGTCAAATCCTCCCCATCTACACATCTTCTTTGGGTACACACACATCACAAGGCCCTCTGATCCATCTTCCCTCTACTCTGAATGGAGGTTTCGGCGTCTCCTCTGGATCTAAGGATCTACCGCTACCTACCACAGCTTCAAGCTGTTTGGTTAACCTATAGGGGCTCACCCCAATGTGGATCCAAGGTTTGGTTCTGTAGACCCGCCCTCCACCCAACCCCCAACTGCTCCTGACGGCATAGCCATGCTACCCGGAGAGAGAGAGAGAGACATGGAAGAGCTACAGAGAGACAATGACAATTTCTCCCTCTCTATCTCTTCCCTTGAGATGAGTCCGTGGACCCGGGGGCTCACCTCAGGCTCTACTGTGAGCCAGCCTCTCTACGCTCTCCCCTGTGCTACACCTGCGGGTCGTTACGTAAGCCACAGCCTACCCTGCCCTGGCCCCTCTATCAGCTAACAGGCTTCTCCCCCTTATGTAAATTGCCACATTCTGAGGGGGTTTGAAGTGCACCGAATGATGAGCACGTAGCCCAGATACACTGGAGGGGTGGCGACCTTGGCCTACTTGAAAGATACAATTTGGGCTGTGACTAATAGAGTATGTGTCTGGTTTTTTGTCCCGTTTTCTTTTCTTCTTTTTTTCTACAACATGCACTCAAAATAGTTCTGGCATGCCCCATTAAGCAACCTTCTTTTATATATTTTTTTAATTGTTAACATTGGAAAGCCATGTCCTTGACACACATTAGCTACTTAATTGAAATGTCAGACGCAATTAAAGAAGCGACAAGGCAGCTGTGAATGCTGCGAATGAGCAGCGTTCCGAGACCACAGCCATTATTTTTAACATTTTTAAGGGTGCGTTCGAGGGCTTCTTGAATTGCCAGCACTTATTTTGTTTTGGCAGCCAGAGTTCCTGGAGGAAACGCTGGATATGATGAATCCTGAGGACGCATCGAAGGACAGTGTGACTGTGTGATGCATAATACAATGTCCCCCATTCAATCAAAATAACGCCTGTGTCCATTTCCGAGTCCATATGCCTAATCAAGGCTTCATATGTCCGCGCTGGGGTCTGGCGGTTTGTATGGGGAGCTTTTTGAAGTCCAATCAAGGATGTTTGTGCCCCAGCTAGAGCCTCCCTTCCTTCCTCACTCCCTCGCCCTAGTGTGAACTACAGCATGTTTTATGCTTCTCATGTTGGCTGGCAGCGATGCCCCCTGTGCATATTATTCTCTCTCGCTCTCGCTCTCGCTCTCGCTCTCGCTCACTCTCTTTCTCTCGCTCTCTCTCTAATAACTCTCATTATCATACATTCTGTTTCATCCTCCCTCGCTCTCTCCCAGAGCCACTGGCCTGGTCAGCTGTGCTGGGACACAGAGCCCATTTTTCACTGGCCTTGGTTCCTGCTAGCATTAGCGCTGAGTTGGACCAGCCCGGGGCCCTGGCATTCCTACCTCATCTGCTGCTGCAGGCAAATGCCCCACTAAACACATGTCCTCTCAAGTACAGGTCCTCGCACACACACACACACACACACACACACACACACACACACACACACACACACACACACACACACACACACACACACACACACACACACACACACACACACACACACACACACACACACACGCACCCTCCTGCACACGCACTTGCTTGTTCATAACCGTGCACACCTACCCACACAGACACACAAACACACACACGCACACACTCACACAAACACACTCCTGCACACATGCACACTTGCATGCAGATACCTGTGTACACCCACACAGACACACAAACACATGCACTCTCACACACACACAAACGCATACACATATACCTCCACACAAACACGTGCACACACAAGCACATACACAGAGAGCCACACAAACACAAACAGCCTTTGGATCGGGTCCCAGCCCCCTGGTACCAGATGGAGGGCCAACAGGGAGGCCTCCAGGTCTAATTCACCTCCTGCAGCTGGCCGATTATGGGGACAAATCTAGACCAGGGTTGGCTCCTGCGTCGGTGCCACTATGTCCCTTCTATCGCCCATTCTGATGCCCTTAACTCCCTGTCCTGTGGTGTTTTAATGGGCCTCGGTTAAACTATTTCCATACTTGTGGATAGATCTATGTCTCTCTCTCTCTCTCTCTCTCTCTCTCTCTCTCTCTCTCTCTCTCTCTCTCTCTCTCTCTCTCTCTCTCTCTCTCTCTCTCTCTCTCTCTCTCTCTCTCTCTCTCTCTCTCTCTGTCTTTCTACTCCTGTGTGTGGTGTATGAGTCACTGAGTGACTGTGTCTCATTGTTATGCACTGTATTTGATGGTAGGGAGATAGATGGATGCCTGCCTAACGATGCAGCTAGGTAGATGTTTCCCAAACACAATGGAGAGCAGTGGCAGCGTTGTCATAGTGATGGCAACCGCTGCTACCGTACTCGCTAGATCCCCACCCGACGCACAAGTGTGTGTGGGGAGTATGGGGGTGTTTTTCTTCTGATATTTGGATGAATCAGAGACAGCCCAGCACAGCCCCAATAAGTCAAAGTACAGGAGATTGCACTTAGACCCCCTCCCCCCCAACCTTCCACCCCCAAACATGCGGAAAGCAAACTATGAATCACCCTGTAACCTTGCATTGCATCACCATAAATCCACATCATTTGCATAGCCCGTTGTTAGCTATTTCAGTGCTAATGTATTCTCCCTCGCCCACCAGGCGACTCTAATGCACTTTATTCAGTGTCTGTCTGTATTCCTAACATCTCACTCTCGCTCCCTCATCCTGTGTGTGTGTGTGTGTGTGTGTGTGTGTGTGTGTGTGTGTGTGTGTGTGTGTGGGCCCCTCTCCCTCCCTTGCTCTCTGTGTCTCCCTCCTGTCACCACATGGTGGATCTTTGCCTCATTGGGTGCCGCGTCTGCATTAGCAGAGGAAATGAGGCATGTGCTACTGCTGCACATCTCTCCTGCCTCCTCTCCACTGCTCCTTCTGACTCGTCAGCCAATCACACGCACAGGATCGGGCCAGAGAGAGAGACTTTAACATGTCGTGTGAGAGTGTGTGTATGTGTGTGTGTGTGTGTTATGGGGTGATTTATGGAGTAGATTGTATCTTTAAAGATTTGAAATAAGATTTTCGATTCCACCGTAAAGGAAATGTCTATTACCTGGCGCCTTTCGCGAAACGCCTTTCTCTGATTAAAGCACGGGATCATAAAGCACCGAGCCCTCCGCACTACATGCCTCTTCTTTCCTGTCCTCATTTTACAGTTGTGCCTTCGCCATCACTCTGCCCATTGGTGCTGGTTCAGCAGTTCAGCGAAGGATCATAGGTTTTTTCTGTCTCAGTCTCTCTTTCTCTCTGTTCCAGCATGAGAGGCAAACAGCAACAGAAGTGAGATAAAGTTTTCTGTTACATCTCCTCCTAGTACAGTGCAGTCGGTGCCGCAGAAGAAGAGAGGGAAAAAAAGTTGCTAAAGGTTTGGCATGAGTGTGGAGTGATGATGACTATATGTAAAATGATGAGAGTTGTTGAGTTCTGTACAGTACCGTTTTGATCTTTTGGGATATGGCTGATTTGGGTAACGGTGGATAACGGAGAGAGAGAGAGAGAGAGAGAGAGAGAGAGAGAGAGAGAGAGAGAGAGAGAGAGAGAGAGAGAGAGAGAGAGAGAGAGAGAGAGAGAGAGAGAGAGAGAGAGAGAGAGAGAGAGAGAGAGAGAGAGAGAGAGAGAGAGAGAGAGAGAGAGAGAGAGAGAGAGAGAGAGAGAGAGAGAGAGAGAGAGAGAGAGAGAGAGAGAGAGAGAGAGAATGTGTGCTGCTGCAGGGAAGGTCTACGATTTGTCATGCTAAACAACTTCACAACAATATCAACATATTATCTGAATAGTTCAGGGGATCATCTTCAGCTCATATAGGTTATGGTGTATGGGCCTGAAGGAACTAATTTCCCCTGAGACAGACACATTGTTGTGAGATGAAAGAGAAAGATAGGCTGAGGATAACCCATCAAGGATTACCCTAATGCTAGGAAAGGGATTTCACAATCGCTGATTTTGGATTATTCTCGCCTACCTTGATTAAAAAAAAAAAACTGTAGAACTGTTCAGTCTGACCTTTGACTTGTTCACCTTTGGCCGTTAATCTGTAGTGTGGTCTACCTATCCTGTGTATGTGCCTGTGCGTGTGTGCGTGTCTGAGTCGGACTCTAGGTATTGGATATAGGAAGCTCAATAAATGCCACGAGTGAACATGGGGACCAATTAGCAAGTTGGAGTGAGTAGGCGGCGTGCATATCCTTTGTTCAGTTAGTGCACTTTTGGACACTGGAAAAATAGATAATTGAGCCTCTGAACAGAAGAGCTACTCTTATAGTGTGTGTTCGCATGTGTGCGTGTGTGCATGCGTGTGTGTGTGTGATCCATCCCCCCATCAAAAATATTCAACAAAGTCGTGACAAAAACCCTTTTAATGTCATTTTCAAACTCCTTGTTTCCCCGCTTTTCTCATTAAGAATAGCAAGGTCACAGTGTCCACGTCATGACAGTGTTTCTCATTTGTCATCAGAAGTGCAATTCATCAGAACGTGCACCGTGCTGCTGGTATTGTTTCAGTCACAGAGACACACAGTGTGGGCCAAAGCACAGCTCTGGCTTATTAGAGGGATCCAGACGCAAAGGGACGGCCCTTTAAATTGCAACAGACTGGCATTGAACGCATGGCTTCTTCCATGAATACCAGAGAGCCAGCCAGCATCAAACCCTCCACCCCACCTCCAGCCAACAAACTGACTCACGAGCCAAGCACATCATCAGAGTGTTTTGTGTTGATGATAAAGTCCCCGGTTAGGGTTGCTGGGTTGTACTCAAAGTGGTGGTGTGGTCTGAACACAAAGCACGTTGTTTTGATCATTGTATCAGTGTATGTAGCAGCTTTATTATGATCTTCATTGTATTTAGACATTAAGCTAAATATGCTTCTTATCCAAAGTGACTTACTGTGACTTTTTAGATGCAGGTCATTAAGGGCATGTGGGGATCAAACCCAGAAGCTTCGGGGAGTGTTCAATTGTGTGTGATCTTACAAAAAATAACATGTTTTTGCGGAAAACTGTATATGTGTAAATGATAGATGAGATAGAAAGAGAGAGTGCAAATGTGTGAAGTGGTTTTTTTTACGCCACACTTAACTAAAAATAATGAGGTTGACTCCAGATGCCATTTCAAAAGCCTGTCGTCTTTCATAGAAATGCTGTTTGCTTTGCTTGATTGGATTCAAGTCCTACTAAACGTTGACTTATTTTTTAATGTCTAGGATCCCGACTCTCCGTTTTCATATTTATATTTGTGTCTTTGTTCATCCTAATCCCTGTTTTACAGTCTTCAAAGTGGATGTATGTACGAGTGTTAATTCTGGACTCCAAAATGTGATCCTGGTTAGCTTTATAGGAAAGGAAAGCAGTAAAACGTAATTGTAATTGTCTGATTGTCCACTTAAATATTGGACATTGATAGTGTCTGGAAGCTCTTCTCAGTCAAATCAAGGGTATATGAGGGTTAGAGGTCAACCCTGACTTCTTCACTCTGAGTATTCACTGCTAAGGCGCTTGATCCTTGTTTTTCCCTGTGTGTGTCTATGTGTGTGTGGGTGTGGGTGTGTGTGTGTGTGTGTGTGTGTGTGTGTGTGTGGTGTGTGTGTGTGTGTGTGTGTGTGTGTGTGTGTGTGTGTGTGTGTGTGTGTGTGTGTGTGTGGGGGTGTGTGTATGTGTGTGTGTGTGTGCGCAAGGGTTTTCGTGTGCACATGCGTGAGGCTGGGTTGTCGTATAATATTTTTGCCATTTAATAGTGCCGATGAACCCAAAATTGTCTTTTCGTTGGTTCTAAACGAGTTAAAATGTCTTCAACGATTTAAACATAA
>NC_079413.1:8837928-8847928 GCF_026213295.1 Gadus chalcogrammus
GTCTGTCTGTCTGTCTGTCTGTCTGTCTGTCTGTCTGTCTGTCTGTCTGTCTGTCTGTCTGTCTGTCTGTCTGTCTGTCTGTCTGTCTGTCTGTCTGTCTGTCTGTCTGTCTGTCTGTCTGTCTGTCTGTCTGTCTGTCTGTCTGTCTGTCGGTCTGTCTGTCGGTCTGTCTGTCGGTCGGTCTCTCCCTCTCTTTGTCCATCTCTCTCTCTCTCTGCCTGTCTCTCTCCCTCTCCTCTTTCTGTCCCTCTCACTCTCTCAATCTGTCTGTCTTCCTCTCTCTCAATCTATTCATCCCTCTCTCTATGTCTCCCTCTCTCTATGCCTCGTTCAAATTCATGTTCAAATTCAAAAGGCTTTTTGGCATGAAAAGTGACTTGGGGCAATTTTGCAGAAGAAAAGCGAGATCACCAAACCTTACAAATAGGTAATACAAAAGCAATTCTCACATTTTGTTGCAGTGTTTCATATTTCGGTTCTCTGGAAGAATTCGTGGTTCTCCAGCAACCAAAACCTTAGTTCTCTTTATCTTCGACTGCATTTCTCCCTCATTCTCTCACTCACAAAAAAAAGGGTGAGTGGTCTTTTGTACTCGTGAGTTCGGGAAACCTTGCGGTGCCCATCAAAACGGGCGCACATGTAAACGTTGCCACGGTGACGGTGGAGGGGAACACTTTGGGGGAAGATTGCTTGGTAACTGACTGTACAAACAGGATGATGAAGGAGCACTTGTCCTGTCATTCATTTAGCTCCAGTGGAAAAGAAAAGAGCAAGAGGGGCTCGCTCTGCACCTTCTTTCCATGGATCACCTCTTTCTTTGGGGGTCCACTAGCCCCTGCCTTCAGCCCAACGCACGTGCACCGCGCTTTTTGCATCATATTTGTAGCATGACACAAAAAATGACAAATAATCAGATTGATTTCAAGAGGTTAAAGCACACGGAGGGCCAAAGTGGCAAGGCTGTATTCTGCTTCGGAAAGTTGAGCTTAAATGATTATTTCGTCTCCCATTTTGTTGTGGCAGGGTGTGAAAGAGCAGGTCAAATACTCCATTACAAGCATTTAAAAATGGCACTCTCTGTCCTTTTACGTGACAGAATATTAGCTGCCCCTCCTCATGAAACAAACACCACAGCCCCATTAGACCAGACCTCCATTATATTCTCCCATAGGGATGCAGTCCCAACAAAATTGGGAAGCTCTATTTAAGGTATGGAAGGACATTTATTTTAGAAGCCATTTTGGTCATGTGGTTTGAAATGCTGACAGCCCGACAGCAAACAACCCGACAGCAATAGATAAATCAAATGCTTTGACAAAAAATTGCTATCTGTGGCTGACGCAGGCCTTTTAGAATATTTGTTTGTCTTTTCACTAGCGAGCTAGTCATGGGGGCGAGTCATTTTACATTTAAACTCTACATTCAGGGCATTTAGCAGACACTTTTAGCCAAAGCGACTTACAACAGTCCATACACACATTCACACACCGACGGCGGAGCCAACCAGGCTAGGCGACAGCCGGCTCGTCGGGAGCAGTTAGGGTCAGGTGTCTTGGTCAGGGTCACCTCGACCCTCAGCTAGGAGGAGCCGGGGATCGGACTAGGAACCTTCCGGTCCACCTGCTCTACCTCCTGACCTGAGCCTTCAGTCAGTTGAGCCAGAGGGCTAATCCTAATGAATGCGGTAACAACCTCTTTGTCGAGTCATTTTAGTACTGAAGGTCAAATTATCATCGTTCCATACCATTTGCAGCGAAAATATATAAAAAAATTGCTGTGACATATTACAATTATTATCTCCCCTCCTACGCCGTGATTGAACGTTCAGCGAGAACGAGAGGTGATTGAACGTTCAATCTGTGAAATGTACGAACCTTCTCTTCTGTTTTCAAGAGATGCCATTATCTTTATCAGCATCCGCCATTATTAAAATTAATAAATCCTATGAAGTAATTAGAAGTAACTAAATGATAGTCATTAGTCAAAGTAATTAGTAAGTGATTATAATTAGGATCTATTGCAATTAAGTGTCCATGAAAGTTAGATTGCACAAAACCTGTTTTATAACCCCATTCTATAGGAAGTTATATACAACACTCAAGTATGACACATACTCCTACACTTTCACACCTCAAACCATAACAAGCAAGGGTTCAACCACCAACATGACCCATTCAAACCGAGGTCTGGAAGTTAAAGGAACCAGGAATGGGCCCTGTCCCAATTCAAGAGATGGTCAGCCACTATAAAATCCCTTTCACCCACCGAAGAAGCACAGGTGTTAACCTGAGCTTGTTACCCAAGGGTGCGAAAGGGCTAAAATACTTTATCACAAGTGTTTAAAGAAATGCACTCAGTGTGCTTTTACATGAGTTGAGAGTGAAGAACATTGGCTGAAGCTCCTAGCGGGAAACGGCCCCCCAAAGGTCTGTTTGACCGGAACCTCCAGCATTCTCCTGATCTATCGAGAGGCTGACATCGGGAATAAAGCAAAAAAAAAGCAGTGCTATTTAAGTGCCCCTATTTTACCACCAGGTGTGCGGTTGATTGGCCATTTCAAAAATCAAACTGTTCACAAGTGTGCCCAAGCTGCTCGTTTGACCTGATCGTCCAAGGAAGCGAAAACCCCCACTCGTGATGTCACCAATGGGATGATTACACCGGCTCGTCAACGGCTCGTCAACGTCACACCCGGTGGTAAAGAAGGGGCCATTTGTAAAATATCCCCTGGAAAAATGGGCTCTCCCTTCTCCCTTCTTGACAAGCGTTCACACCCTCGCAGAGGCTGCTCACGAGAACGCGAGGAGCCGTTGGTAGGAGAGCACCAGGTAGAAAAGAGCAACAATAAGAACGGGGACAGAGAGGCGGCGACGGAGAGAAGGAGGGGAAGGAGGGGGAGGACGGGGGAGGAGGGGGAGGAGGGGGAGGAGGAAGCCAGAGTAGATAGAGACCCAGCTTGAGTAGAGGCTAGAGTTGGCCACAGGAAGAAGAGGAGGAAAAAGATTGGAGGGAGTAGGAAGCTAAACGGGAGAGAGGGGGGGAGGTGTGATGGGTTGGTGGTGAACGAGTGCTTTTTAATGCTGTAATTAAGTTCCCTGATAGCACCCTGGGAGATGTTCTTTGGCCCGGCTCCAGGACAGCTTAGCAAAGTCTGCCAAGGCTCCTCAGCCCTCACAATCTACACATACACATGCCTCGCATGTGCATCTGTGTGTGTGTACACGCTCACACACACACACACACGCACACACACACACACACGCAAAGCAGGCTCTCAAACACACACACACACACACACACCGTACACTCACACAAATGTACATTTTCGCACACACACACATGCATGCACATTTGCACCCGCACACACACACACACACACACACACACACACACACACACACACACACACACACACACACACACACACACACACACACACACACACACACACACACACACACACACACACACACCTGTATACATTTAAATAAGCATTGCTTTGATGCAGCATCTGACCCACCAATAGCATATTATCTCTTCATCTCAGAACCGGAGAGAAACAGAGGAGAGAGTCAATGTTGTTGTGAGAATCCATCAGTCCCAATATGTCTATCTCACTCGCTCGCTTTCCGAAACCTGCAGTAGGGGTAATAGAGGGATCAGAATACCTGTAAGTCGCTCTGTATGAAAGTGCTAGTAATACACACATAGTGTGTAGTCCTTCAGTCTAAAGGGACACACGTTCAACTAAATGGCATGTGAAAATTGCCCCCCCCCCCCCTTGGAAAAAAAACACCTTATTTCTGCATGTTGTTCCTGCAGCTTCTTTATAACATTACATTTCCATTTCCGCCCGCAGGGATACAAACAATTCGTCGTGATCGCACACGCAGATTGATGTCCATTATACAGTTGACCTGTAAAAATGACTCGACATAATGAGTCGAGGCGCTCGGGGAGCCCTTGTCTAAAAAAATTGCGCGCAGTATGAGGAATGTGGAAAACACCAGTTAATTTTCCCATCTGTGCTGCCCGTTCAGGTTAAACGTCCGCGACGTGAGAGACGAGAGAGGGAGTGGGAGGATGGGGTGGGGAGGGGGGTCTGTATATGCAGCCAATTTCAACCCCTCCTCTCCAGCCCATTGCTCGCCTACTTCGGGCCACGCGGAGCAGAGAAGCGCTAGGATTTTTAATTGAGGATACACTCTTCGTTTACTTGTAGCGTGTATAGGACTGGGATATCAGATCTTTTTTTTCTTTTTTGTACAAGAGACGAAAAGGATTGCAAAATAAAAAGAGTTACCGGAGTTCAGGAGGCAAGGGGGGGACGCGTACTTATTAGATGTGAAGCTATTTAAAGTCAGTATAAGCCCAGGTTGCACCTTGCGGAGGCTGTACTCTTTTTTTTGGGGGAAAACGCGTAATCCTTTACGCGCGGTGGAAACGCAAAGCTGGAGCGAAGCTTTTACGGTCTTGGACGCGCGATGCTGATCGGTAAGTGTTGAACCGTCTCTCTGTCCTCGGTAGCGGTGGTGTTGATGATGTGGCTTTTAGTCCGAGGTGCTTTTTGCAGATTCTGTCGTGGCAAGGCATGGCACGCGGCACAGAGCACCGATTCCGTGAACACCGCGTGTGGTGATATCTGTCGGTTCGTCCGTGAAGGGACTGCGCCGGGCTGTGTGTGCATCCGATTTTCGAGGGAAAATGTCAACAGAATGCATGTGTTGGCACATTTCAAAGGTACACGAGCAGCGCCGCTTGACGACGCGCGATATCCTTAAAACAGCGTGCGTCCTCCAATGTTCCGTTTTGGAGCGTTAACTCGGTCCTTGTGTGATTATTATGGGGAGTTTTAAGTTTCCTACTAAACTAATCTTATGTTGTTGATTTGAAAATGAACTGATTATCAATCTTTTATATTCATTTAAAATATTTATTGTTTATCAAGTTAATTATCAGAGTCCCTTTGGGCTATTTGTATTGCATTGCATCGGGGAATATGATATTGATGGTAATGGTGATAATATTATTGATGTATTAAAAATCATCATCAATAAACTGTTTCCCAATAAAATACATTGAAGTCATGCGGCGTAAAGTTTTATTTACAACAAGTCTATGGAGAGGAACGTCGAAATTGTTCAATATTGGGTAGGTCTATCTCGTGCATGAGTAGGCCTAACTAAAAAATACAGTTAGCCTATAATACGATAGACATTAAAAATAGACAAGTATAAAAATGTATTGTCAATGTATGACCAACAAATGTATGCCTATAGCCTAGGCCCTATATGATAGGCAACATCCATTCTGTATGGTTATATGCCCCTAATTCTGCTGTATATGTCCTATAGTGGGTTTCAATTGTTTTTGCTCTGTTTGAACGTAAATAGAGTAGAATCTAAAATTAAATCTTTTGGCGGCGTTCATTTGGTCGAGTCTCCCTTGGGTGTTCAGATAATTAAGTGCTCATTGGTTTCTCCTAATGAAATTGATCTCCGTGGCTTGATCCGTTGTGCATTGGGTCCTTCGATTTTAATGGAATATTTCTGTTCGGAGAGAGACAGAGTCTATAAAAGCTTAATCATGTCACAACAACTCACCCCCAAACAAAGGATCACCTTCAGTAGATTTTGCACCGTGTTGGACCAACAATGATGCCCTGACCCTCACTGAAATAATTAACCCCTTTCTTTCGATTTTTGTAATATAAATTAGCCGGTTTGACCATTAGTCAGACTCCTTGAAGGTAATTTACCTTGAAAAAGGGGCTTGACTTTTAGTGTATGCTTACCAGTGAGCGCTTTCGGTTTAGGTTCCCCCTATCCACTGCATCAGGCCTATGCCCTACTTGTCTGCACTGAGCCATTCCAGACGCTATGCCGCCATATTGCTGCCAAAACCCTCAACTGGAACATTGGTTTTCATTGGTTTTCTTCATAACGTCGTGGCATCATTTGAGGCCCTTTAATCCTTGACAGGAGCGAGAGAAAAAAAATAATATTTACAGTGTGGGATAAAAAAAAAGGGAATAAAACGTGGACACACGGTCGTTGGCTTTATGTACTACAGTGATAGGCCACTGTTGACACGTGCACAGACACACATACATCACACTCACCCTCACAGTCACGCACACACACAGCATCTGGATGTGATGGATCTCTCTTTAACCCGGGAGATTGGGGGGTGCTTCGAGACGGGGGCGCTCTTCAAACGGCTCGGGAGTCGGAGCCAATGACTCATGCAAATGGATGCCACATTAGCATTTCTCCAGATATTTATTTCTCCTCTTAATGCCCTCCCGTAGGCTCTGGGCTAACAGAGATGGATGCTAACAAAGCGCCGAGGCCTTTCCTTTGTCTTTCGCTTGGAACGCCGCCGCCGCCCACATCGTATTTGCTCCCGATGTCACCCGCGGGTGTCTGGCTGTGTTTCCCTGGTCCTGTCAGTCAGTTCATTACCGGTCCGGTGAGAGCATCCTTAACACTGATAACAACAGTAGTTGTGGTAGTAACCCGGTCTGCTCTCTAAGTGCAGGGCCCCTTCAGTAGTCAGGTCCCCCCCCCCCCTGCCACCCCCCGAACACACACACAGACACACACACACACACACACACACACACACACACACACACACACACACACACACACACACACACACACACAGACACACACACACACACACACACACACACACACACACACACACACACACACACACACACACACACACACACACAGACACACACACACACACACACACACACACACACACACACACACACACACACACACACACACACACACACACACACACACACACATCTCTCTGTCCTGTTCTCGCCTGATTTCACCTCAGCCATCTTGTTGTGTTTAGAGCCGCGCGGCTGGGGACACACTGCGGTGGGGGTGGGGATTAGGACGGAGGATGGAGGTCTGGGGTCACGGCAGAAGCAGTTGGCGTGAGTGGTGTCCTTTGTTGTTACCCGTGTGTTGACCAGACAGTAGCCGCCGGGCCAACGGCATCAGAGCTGTGGTTTGTCGCCGCAGTGGTTGAGGTGGTTTGGTTCGGCCCGTTGATTGTTTTACAGCGCTGCTGTTGTGGTGTTGTTGTTGTTCCACTGTATGGGCAGCTGTGGTCCTGCTGTTGAGGCTGACTGCAGGGAGGGGGGGGGGGGGGGGGGGGGGTGGAGGTGGATGGACAGGGGCGAGGGGGGTGTTCTCGGACAGAGACGTGGTGACCTCGTTACGTTTCTACCTGCAGCGTTCTAACCTTTGCCTGTCACCCCTCAACACACTCCCCTCCCTTTCGTACCCTCCACTCTACCCCCACCTCACTCCCCCCAGGCAGAGTTTATGAGATGTGTGTGTGTGTGTGTGTGTGTGTGTGTGTGTGTGTGTGTGTGTGTGTGTGTGTGTGTGTGTGTGTGTGTGTGTGTGTGTGTGTGTGTGTGTGTGTGTGTGTGTGTGTGTGTTTAAGTTTGAGGACTGCGGATCTGTCATTGTGAACAAAGGAGGCTCCATTCTTTTGCTTATCCAGAGGATCAAGAGTTGGGTGCAGCAGGGCAGGGGAGGGCTGAGAGGGGTCAGGTGAGGGGATGATTACAGGGTACGTCGGGGTCATCTGCTGCTAAACAGGGTCTCGGGGCTTTCCAGCGCCCCCCCACAACCCCAAACACAACCCCAATGTCTACTGCCTTCCACTTCCTTGGCGCTTCCCGTAAGACAAACAGATGGTTCCATAAAGATGACCCGCTGCCTTGCAAGAGAAGGAGACGGAGAAGTAGGAATAAAATAAAAGAACAAAACAATTAGTTAGTGCATCATCAGTCAGTTAGTCAGTCATTCCGAGTGATGGAGAAATGAGGCGATGCTAGGGGCCTCCGAGGCTCTGATGGGTTTTACCGAATGAGTGCGTGTGTGTGTGTGTGTGTGTGTGTGTGTGTGTGTGTGTGTGTGTGTGTGTGTGTGTGTGTGTGTGTGTGTGTGTGTGTGTGTGTGTGTGTGTGTGTGTGTGTGTTTTGTTGCTTTAGGTTATGGTCTTTTTTTGTGCTCTGGTGATTTGCAGGGTCTGTTTCTTTGGGCAGAAATGAAACAAATGACTTTGAGCATGCTCTGCATGGTGACAAATGACCTAGGAAGAGAGCGACAGAGAGGGAGAGAAAGACACTGAAAGAGGGAGAAAGGGACAGACATAGGGACAGAGATTGGGGGGGGGGGGGGGGGGAGACGTTAAGATGGATGGGTCTTTCTGAGGCCTCCTCCCTCTCCTCCCTCATCCCTCATGGTCGGCGCAGGTGGCAGCACTCCAGCTGCCGTTCAACCCACTTCTACCTGCCTATAGTCCCACATAGACATGCATCCATACACACACACAAGCAAACACAAACACACACACACACACACACACATCGATGCATCCATACACACACATGCATAAGCACACAAACAGGAATGTATTTATACGCCAACAGACACACACACACAAACACACACGCATACACACACGCACACACATGTGGACACATAAATGTAGATGAAATGCTCTCAAATAATCACACGCTTATTTGCACATGCACACGCATGCAGCTGCAACAACATCAACGAACGACACTCTCAGAGCTCTACACAACCCCGAACATACTCACACACATCTGTCCTGGTGTACAAACAGGAACACAGTGTAGGGAAATTGAACAAAGAGCCAGAGAAAGGAGACAAAAGCAAATAATTGTTTGAATGAGGCTCATCAAATTTCCCTCCCCAAATCACACATTCTGTTAAAGTGCAAGATATTTGCGGAATTATTTTGTCAAAAAAAAAAGGGAAATTGCACAGTACACTGCCATTATTTGCAATTTGGTGAACCCATATGATTCTCTTTTTCACTTCTATATTATTCAAGGTAGTGTAGTGGAGCTGCTGTTTAATTCACGACACTTCTACTACTATAACTTCTCATTCATCCTATGTTCTCAAATGGCTTGTAATTGCCTCGAAATGTGCACGCCCATTGTGCATAATACAAACCATTTAGAGCTGTTTTAAGTCTCGAGTTAAGATTCAAGGTTTTTAAGATGGGCAGATTCTTTTTTTCTCCCAAAGCACCCTGTGGGGCGCATCGATTGATCGTCGCGAGCGATTCAGAGACAAGGTGCAGCAGAGTAAAATGGCCGACCCCCCGCTGTGCGGAGGTTGATAGCGGATACAAAGCTGTCTAATCCACAGTGTTTAAAACGGTCTTGTCTCCGTCTCAACCTGTGCCTGTCTGTTTGCATATGTGTGTGTCTGCATGTGCATGTGTCTTTGCACTTCCCTTGTTTTAATGGACCACAACGGAGGTGGTTCAGAACGTTTTTTCTTTGGGGGAGGTTATTTGTTTTTTAAAGTATACTGGAATCGAATTGTGAATGTGAACCTTTATGTTCCCTCTGTGCTTGATCTGTTTGGTTGTGATGGGTGATTCATCACTATGTTGTTGTATGGAGTCTTTGATATATAGGTTTGTGTGTGTGTGTGTGTGTGTGTGTGTGTGTGTGTGTGTGTGTGTGTGTGTGTGTGTGTGTGTGTGTGTGTGTGTGTGTGTGTGTGTGTGTGTGTGTGTGTGTGTGTGTGTGTGTGTGTGTGTGCGTGTGTTATATTATATACATTATATTTATATTATTATGCACTTGTAATATCCCAATATTATTCCGATACATCTTGGTCTTTGATTACATGCTTTGACTGTTTTCAGCCTTATTTGTAATTCGCTTTGCATAAAAATCGAAAAGTTTTGAGTGCCTAATGCTTGGTAGTAGACAAGATAATTAGCCAGAATCTGTGCCTGATTTCCCTCTCCCCACTCTTGTCAGCAAAGCCCCGATCTTTTGATGGTTCTTCCTAATTTTTTTTACCTGATTATCCTGTGGTTTGGGGTATGTTAGGAATTATTTTGAATGATCAGGCCCACAACGATTCGAAATGGCAAATAATGAACACATTTAATATTTACGATC
>NC_079413.1:8852928-8880308 GCF_026213295.1 Gadus chalcogrammus
ATACATGTGTTGGGGGTAGAAGCAGTGTAACAAATTGATTAGGGCTGTGCAGTGGATTTGTTGCAGGGCTCTGGGAGATTAGATGTGTCTGTGTTTGGCTAGGGAGAAATCCAGGCCCCACTCAGCTCTCTTCCGACTCCCCTTGCTCACAACACATAAAGTCTATCGATCGGCCTTTGATGCCGCAAATGTCAGAATGCCGATGAAGGTATTTTTACCTACAGTACTCTGAGCATTTGGTCTTCATATTCAGTCCACGTCGAGCTTTCATTGTTCAAAAAAACATGTCATTCATATTCCTTCCGTTGGCCATTTATTCCCCATCTCTCTCGCTCACTATCTCTCTCCCTCTCTTTCTCTCCCTCTCTCTCTCTCTCTCTCTCTCTCTCTCTCTCTCTCTCTCTCTCTCTATTTCGCTTGCTAGCTCGCGGTCTCTCTCTCTCTCTTTCTCTCTACAAGCAAACCAACCAGACTTTCCCTTGTTCCTCTCTCTCTCTCTCTCTCTCTCTCTCTCTCTCTCTCTCTCTCTCTCTCTCTCTCTCTCTCTCTCTCTCGCCTCAGTTACCTATTGTTCCTATGAATTCTCACACTTTCAGCATCCAGGTTAAGCCTGCTGGTGAACCGCCCTAGGGCCTTTTCATAAACGGTGACAGAGCGGACCACAGTCAATTGGAGTCCCACTTCTTCTCCCGAGAGTCCTGCTCGTATCCATTACACCCGTTCTGTAGTTGTGGATGTCAACAGTATGGCAGACAGTTCTCTTTGCACATCCCGCCGGGAAGCCCTCATCCTTTCCTTGTCTGGTACGAATGCAGAAGTTGGTCCTCTACTGCGTTTGAATTGAAATGAGTGCTGTGAAAACACCCTTTGGTGTCCCCCAAACAACGCTAACCTCCTCTGCCGAGGTGTGTTTGCTCCCGGGGAGACACTGACTCAACGCATTAACTTGCGTCCGATGGGCTAGCTTGGCCCTCTCTGAGAACGATTGAAGGACCTATTCCTCCCGTGAGGCTCTTAAACCAACTCCCATGGGTGGGGAGTAGACATTTCGCAGGGAATTGTCAAAGCGGTTGCCAACAGAAGGGGGGGGGGGGGGGGGGGGGGGGCGAGAATTAATTTGCTTACTAATGAGGGAAGGTTTTGTGTGTGTGCGTGTGTATGTACCCTTCCCTGCCACATTCTCACCTGTAAAAGAAAACTCCTTTGCTCATTATCCCAATCAAATCAGACATTTGCGTCCTTATTACCATCACAGCCATTCACCCAGCTCATCAACCCCCACTTGTGTCATTAGGGTACGTTTGTTCGCGTCTATGTTCGGTAGTCAGGTGGGCTGATTTAAGCAGGCCTTTGTGATTGGGGGTGTTTGCATGTGTGTATGCGTGCGACTGGCAGGGGCCGTGTAGTAATGATGTTATTGTGTGGTGGTACTATTTGCGGTACTCTGTTCTTGAGACGTGTTGGCATGTCAGGGAAAAGGGGGTGTGAGTTTTGTGATAGTTGGTCAGCGTGTTAGTTCCATGGAAACAGTCCGATTTGGTCGCCTTGGAAACCCCCCACACCCCCCTGTCCCTACAAACTCCTTATACCCAATCAACCCAATCAACCCCTAACTCTTGCCTCCACTATGACAATCAAAATCATACATCACTTAACCTTGGTTTGGTAGCTCTCTCTGCAGCTCTCTCTCCCTAGTTTCCTTACTCCCTTGTCCAATCAATTAACATAAAGGTTGATACAGTAAGCAGCAATTGTTGCCTGCTATGATGTTCCTGACCTTGTGATTGGTTGTATTCTCTGGAGTTGTCTTTCGTTCGCACTGAGCCCTCCTGTTTAAACCAGATTATAGCCCAATCAATTCTGTGGACTGACTGGGACTGACTGGGACTGACTGGGAGAGAGTCAGCTTCCAGGCCATGGGCTGGTCAGATTGTCATTATTGTATTATCGGCTGGTCAAAGGTCACGGATGCTCTGTAAAGATCTAATCCTGTTAGGGCTTTTGAAACACAACGGCCATCAAAGCCTGAACAACATACACCATAAACAAGTGGAGGTGTATAATGCCATTGTCTACGATTGAAACACTGAAGCACTGGTATACAATGTGGGCTCACCGGACCAGTAGGTTTAGTTACAGGGATTCAATGACATCCACTGACGGGAAGTATGTTTTCATTTTTCTCTAAATCCCGGTAATTCACAGCAATAACATAAAAATAGCTGTTCTAATCACAGGCGAACACTCTGGCTATTACATTACCTCATGTTTCAACAAGAATGGGCAGACAGCTGATCAATACTAAATCAACAAACCACAGTGATAGATCCCCTGTGGGTAAACACTCATTGATCTATCTCCAGGAAGATGTGCTTTGAGTTGTCATGGGTGTCTGTTGGGAAACCTGCGACAAACCAAGAAGTATGATTATGAATTTGAAGCAGATTCTGGTTGACCGGTACCCACAATCTCTGCCCAATGAATTAGTGATCTGAATGGTGGTCACTTCACTTCAAGCAATTTCTTGATTTAATTGACAACCCTATTGTTTTGTTCAATTCGTCCCATTCTGTAAATTGAATGATAAATTGAAGTGATATCAAAAATCCAAGTCAAGGGAAATACCAACACAGGAGTAATCAAACATCACTACATTTTGGTCATCAAGGTACAGCGGTCAACCTTTTTAAAAAATTGGTCAAGTTTCCTCAAACACCCAAAGTCTGACTCCTTGCAACAGATGGGACACGGGCGGACGGGCTTGAAGCCTATTAAACCCAGAGCACACACAGAGTACCGATCTAGTTTGCGTGCGTTGCATGGTCAGTGCCGAGGGACATTTATCCATCACAGACCCTTCCCCAGACCTCCCGCCCCTGGTTTTCTTGCCGCATTGTCTCCCCCAATATTCTCTCCTGGTAAGTAGTATGCATTGATGTTCCAGAGTACTCTTAGTAGTTTTCAGTTGGGATTAATCTGTCTTTGAGGGGGTGTTGTGGTCAGTGGCCACACACACACACACACACACACACACACACACACACACACACACACACACACACACACACACGCACACACACACGCACACGCACACGCGCACACGCGCGCGCGCGCACACACACATAAGAAGTGGAAAAGAAGAGGTTGCAGAGAAAGACCATTTGTAAGTGCTGTCTCAGGGAGGTGTGTCCACTCCCGGCAGGAGAGCAGAGGGGACAGCGCACTATATCAATTCAACGTTTCTTTTGGTTTGTGGTTTTGTTGGCCGGAGGCGAGAAAGTATCTGTCTGTTTCTTGAAGGTGAAAATCATGCATCATTTTCTCAATAATGTCCCTTTGTTGTTGTTTTTGTTGTATGTTGGTACAGCAATGGAGTGTGTGTGTGTGTGTGTGTGTGTGTGTGTGTGTGTGTGTGTGTGTGTGTGTGTGTGTGTGTGTGTGTGTGTGTGTGTGTGTGTGTGTGTGTGTGTGTGTGTGTGTGTGTGTGTTTGTGCCGTGCTCGTGTTCAGTCATGCATGTAGATGTCCACATGAATAGTGTTCAAACAGGAGGCTGATTCTACTGGTATGGGCTGTTGTTCAGGTTGAGTGACCACGATTGGATTCCTGTGACTCAGTTTGGTATTCTGACCGTGTTGCGCTAAACACACCAGACAGGGGGGGCTCTGTGTTGTCGCAAAGAAACGTGTTTATGGACGTCAGACATATAACTCTCCTTCCCGCATGTCTCTACCCACGTTAGCCTAACCATCTCTTGTCGACCTTGCCTCTACTCTTTGTTTAACCGGCTCTCACCTCCTTGCTTCCGTGTCTCTTTTGTCTCCCCCTTACGCTGATCAGAGTTCGGACTGCCTGAACACCAAAGACACTCCCAGTCAGAGCAGCAGAAGTGGATTTGCGCTCCGCTTCACAGGGCCTGTCCTCCTAGCGTTCGTCGAGGAAAAGCGAAGGTGGAGGGAGATGTGCTTGCGATGCTTAGCTCTTCCCGCTAAGCCACACTGATCTGCGTTGCTGCACTTTTTCGCTGCCAGTTATTAAAAGTCAGGGAAAGGTTACAATGAATGCCACTCAGTGGATATACAGCACAGACTTGGCTGAGTTCCCTTCCCGTGTTTGTGTCCCGCTCCTCTCGCCTGTGCAAGGCTGTCTTAAGCGAGAAGCACATTTCAAAAGAAGTTTATTATATTTCAGCTGGCCGAGACAGTCGGACAAACTTGTTTTATAACCAATATTGTATTGGGTTTGGTCACTGAACTTTCCATTAGTTCAGACCGTTGGGTCTTCTTGGAGTGCGCACTATATACGTCTGATGAAATGCAATCCGGTGCCCTTGTAAAACCAATTACCACAACACAACCAATCACCGTATATTATTGAGTCATTTTCCCAGCGTATATGTGTTTGGGAGGATGGGGATGGCTGGCTGTGCTGACTGATCTGCTGGCCTACTGAGACACACACCGAAGCAATCAATACAGTGAAATGCGCTGCTTTAAAACCTAAATTGATTTTGCTGTAAGTATACTGCTGCATTTTTTCTTTTTATGCACACCCCATCCCCTCCACTCCACTTTGTGTTTACCCCTTTGGTTCATGGCCAATGTAAAGCTGTGGAGCTCACCGTCGTGGAGAATTGAAAGTGATTCTGGCTGTTGATCGTGAAGCGTCCGGCCAACAGAGAGAGTAGGCCAGGAGTTGTATTCCTCTCCCCTCTCCTCCTCCTCCTCCTCCTCCTCCTCCGCCTCCTCCTCCTCCTTCGTCCTCCTTCCTGTCCCGCTGAGGCTCCCTTGCCCTCCCCTCTCCCTCTCTCTCCTCTCCCCAGCTTCCCCATCCTGTCACCGTCCTCCCAGGTGCCCCAGCCCCGGGCCGCTGAGGTCATGCACCTGTCACCCTCTGTAAACAGGAAATGAATAATTCAGGCGCGTGGCACGACTGCAACAGCTGATGCCCCCCCCCCACACACCGTCCACCCAGCCGCCCACCAACACCGACGCTACCCCCTTCCTAGATTAGCAAAGGCTCCTCCCAAGGATGCACACACTCCTCCTCTATTGGACTCCTGCTAACGAGGACAATGAAGCACTCTGACCTCAGTGGACCGTGGGCTGGAAGTCGGAGACCCGGAATGCAGGAAGCATACTGGATTAGGACTAAACACAGCACTGAAAGGGTTGATCCTGGGACAATTCCGAGCGGAAAACAATTCCCTTTCTAACATTTACATCGCATACAGTTGTGTGATTGAGTAGACACTGTTATCCAAAAGTGACTGACAAAGTAGGGCTGAGTACTGTAAAATCAAATCAAATCAAAATTGGAATAACTACAAACAAAGTGCAGTTCAGAAAAAACAACTGAGCACATTACAAGGACAGCAGGTTTTTGGGCGGATTTGCATCGGCGCATAATGCCTTCATCTCCGAGATGCCGAATACATCTCGACAAAGTGTCTTCTGAATGCAAAAAAAAAAATACACAACAAAGTGCACAAGTCACATTTCAAGGCAACAGTTGTGAACTCTGTCTCCCCTCTCCTTCCCGGTGCCCTCCTCTCCCATTCCCCATCCATATACCCTCTCCCTCCCCCGTCTCCTTCCCCTCCCCAGACACTCACTCCCCTAATCTCCAAAGAGAAAGTATTGCTGTGGTGAGCTGACCTGGAGCTAGATCGCGCTGTTGCACGTTCGAGCGTTACGCACGGACACGCGGAGCACGC
Organism: Gadus chalcogrammus; assembly: GCF_026213295.1. NCBI lineage: Eukaryota > Metazoa > Chordata > Actinopteri > Gadiformes > Gadidae > Gadus > Gadus chalcogrammus. Next base: position 8,858,644 of record NC_079413.1, read on the forward strand.
TGAGGGACCGGGTGGAGGATAACAGACCAGGGCTGCTCACTTGGTTTGGAGGAGCAATTTCGATTTTTTTTTTGTATCAACTCCCTCCATTCCGCCCCCTGCTTTCCTGGGGAGCAGGACTCGCAATCAGCCCGCACACCACCGGCGGCCACGGGGACCCCTACCGGTCCAGTGATGCATCAGCCTCCCCTAGACCCCCACTTTCTGCCTCTCCCCCTCCATTTAACCCCAAGCCCTCTCAGCCCATGCCTCCATGGGCTCCTCTCTCCACTCCCCGACTACTGAAGTCTTGCAGCTGGCCCGTAGTGGCATGAGGGACAGGGGACGGGGACAGGGACGGGGGGGACGAGGGGGGGGGGGAACAGAGGGGTTGTAACACACACTCACAACACCTGCTGAAGCTGTGATAAGAATTCTTATCAGCCACAGTCCCCCCGCCACTCTGCATCCAGCCCCAGCGACAGAGCCATTCAGCTGAGGCTGGAGCACGGAAGATGGGGGTACAACGCTACCGTGGATGGTGACTTGCGGATTGGTTTTTCAAACCCACCATTATGTTTGTGAGACATATACAAAAGACAAAAGGCCATAACAGCTGTTGGGTTGTCAAGGCAATCGCTTTTTGTTCTCCGTCACTGCTGCGGTCGCTCGGTAAACGATGCCGTGTTTCTTTTTCCGGCTGTTTTGTTGTCGTCTTGTGGAAGAGACATCACTGCGCCGGCACTCTTGAGTGAAGAAGAGGAAGGAAAGACGGCAACAAAGAGGCTGCGATGGCTCCTTGCTTAAAAAAAAAAAATGTAAACCCCTCGTCCCTAAAGGTTCCTGTTCTCGCAGCTGTTTCCCCTCAGAGATGACTGATGCATGGACTGCCTCCGTGCTCTCGGTCCCTCCGAATCGCTCATCATTCAGAGGCTGATTGTCAGCTGATGCAGCTCCGAGAGGCCTGCTGCTTGGCAGAGGATGACTCCCCTCCATTTCCCTTTTTAATAGCAGGTGGTAAAACTTGGATGTGATAAAATCATAAATACTCTCTCTCTCTCTCTCTCTCTCTCTCTCTCTCTCTCTCTCTCGCTCTCTCTCTCTCCCCCCCTCTCTCTCTCTCTCTCTCTCGCTCTTTCTCTCTCTCTCTCTCTCTCTCTCTCTCTCTCTCTCTCTCTCTCTCTCTCTCTCTCTCTCTCTCTCTCTCTCTCTCTCTCTCTCTCTCTCTCTCGCTCTCTTTCTCTCTCTCTCGCTCTCTTTCTCTCTCTCTCTATCTCACTTTCTCTAGCGTTCTTAAACTTGTTTGCTCAGTCACTCGCTCACTCTCTCACACACACATACACACACACACACACAAATATCAGTTGGAACCAAAATAGAAAAGGGGCATGAAAAAAAGAGAAATGTCGGGCTGTAGGCTCTTCCTAAGTGTCGTGTTTTTTTTATCACCGTTTTAAATGAGCACAACAAATATTACGCTCGATTTCTTGGAAAGGGATGCATACATTAGACACATTACAGTGACAGGTGGAACGCCTATGTCTGACATCTGCTTTCGTTTCATTCAGTTACCATAGAAGCAGTTAGCCAGCCCTTTGTATCCGCATTCAGTATGCATTTGAATATTCACTGTGGTTTTCACGCACGTATGTACGTATATGAAGCATACACAAGCCTGCTTTTCGGCTTCTACCAACCATTTAGCCAGGCGTCCTTTCACCTTCGTTTAATGGTATACACTGTAACGAGCTGAAGAAAATCATACCTACATAATGAAACCGCAAGGTATTTCTCTGAAAGCGGGTGAATTATGTCCCCCAGATGTGCATTTGTAGATTAATCTCACCCCTCACCAGCAATTATTCTTCGAATGACGTTAAAGTATGAGGCTGATTTGAAACAATTACCATTCAGGTTGGTCAAAGTACCTCATTCATTTCCCAAGGCCAGACCAGTGATTGATTGCACCAAATCATTTATTATTAAAAAAAACGATACTAGTGGGAATCGTTTTCTAAAATCATAAATGAATCTTAACCATGTATTTTAATAACATGTCTTCAGCTTCGGGATATGGCTGTAAATCTTAAACCCTTCCAAGTCTTTGGTGATTTACCTTGTATCGATCTGAGTTGGTTGAATATTCTTGACTGAAGGCTGTTAGTTATTTGTTGTTTAGATTTATTTAGCCTGTGGACTAAATAGTATTTGGATGGTTTTGCGATAAATGTCTCAACGCGTTTAATATTCTCCTGCTAGTATAAGTAATGTGCTTTGTGGTCGCTGATTTATCACCGACCTCACATTCATCCACACGGAATCCCAGTTTTCCAAGACCTACTTGATAATAAGGTTCGGGGATCGATGGACTAACTGCTTACTCTCTCTGCGTCAATGTTAGTGGTTGTGTGCATAATAAAATCTATAACTTCCGCCCATATAAAGTATATCACTGTTGATATCATTTATATGGCGTAGACTCCAAAATCTGCAGAAAATTCTCCATCGTATTTCAATCCGTCTCGAACTGGCACAAATTGTGTGTTTCACCCCTACTGTAACAATTTTTTGAGGGAACCATTACACCCTAAATGAGGGTGTAACAATGGGGATTAGGGTCCCTAATCACCACTGTGAGGAAACTCACAGCTGGTGGCTTCTGAGTGCTGCCTTTGCATTTTATACTCAATACACCCTAACATCTGCATTATGTCCCTCTCTTGTTGTGTTCCAACTTTGCAGACATCTGATTTCCAATAAACGATATCTGCCAAACACATCCAACTCTGAGCCTACAGTGAAGTCTTTAAACAGAACACAAATGCATTGCTTGTTTCTCAGCAGTCTTAGCAGCAGCAAGAATTTCCGTTTGGGCGTTTTAATTGGATCGCCGCATACACCCAGGAGTGGAATTTAAATGAGATCTGTTAAAAGAAAAGTCGAAAACAAAGGACATGAAAACCACGATGAGCACGACAGAGCAAGGAATTAAAAGTCTTGGTGGTTGAAAGGGACACAGCTGGAATCGAGGCTACCAGCAGGTGAATGCTAGCTAGTGGGTCATTGGGAAAACTAGGTAGCTAAGAAGAGTTATTTTGCATAACAATTAATTTGATTACAATGTGTTTCATCTCCTCGGTGAGCCAATGGGAGGGCATTGTGCTTGCATAAATAAGCAGGAAAATTCTCATGCTAGAATGTGGATATGGTCTTCTATTTAAATAAATCATCCGGTATAACGTCGTCACCTCCGCTGTTCTTACACAGCTGACATCATCAGAGGAAATTAAGGAGATGTTAATTTTAAATGTTTACTGCGTGCGCAGATCAAAAGGAACTTATTTTTCCAGTCTCCTGTGTGTTATCATAATGGTTTGGATTATGTCTGCGTTCTATGCGATGGATCTGGGATGTCGGCGACTCTGATCCTGCCAGTTCTGCAGATCAAATGATCAGGCGAATTTTGTCGCTCACTTATTCTCCTCCACAGCTGATCCTCTTCTCGTGCGAGCCAACCCGGGCTGCTAGCCCACCATGCTAATCAGATTATAATTAGCAATCAAAGTTAGCAACTCTGGCGCTCTGTAAACTTGATATTTATGGATGTTATTAACATTTTCACCTGGTCTGTATCAGGTCAAATACCTCTTTAATACAACACATTGCTCTCCCCCATATTTCTAAAGTAATCTTTACTATACTATATATGGATTTTTGACATTCATCATATTTTACTTAGCCTAAATGTATGTATTGTAGTCCTAATTGTTTAATCGGTTCTCCCCTGCCTTTTGAAGCTGACCTCCTTTTTTATCTGATAATGAGGTCACACCTGTTCACTGTAGTAAAGGGTAAAAGGGCAACGCACAGTCATTCATCTATTGACATATCCAATAAGAGCAGCTTCTGCCCGTAGACAGAAAGGAAATTCACATTATCACGACAATGTGTGATTTGAGCTGGGAATTGTAACGGTGAGTAGGAAATGACGATACCATTTTTTAGAGGAACACACAAACACATTGTTCTGGTCAGTGATTTCTGAGTACTTTTTGTTCAGGGGTGTAGCAAATGTAGCAACGTTGCACCACACTTTGTCAGCTTGATTCCCCTCCCCTCCCCTCCCCTCCCCTCCCCTCCGCTGCCAACACTCACCCCATCCCTCCCTCCACCGGTTAAGGTGCTCAGGTGCAGTAATATCCCAAATTAGTCGGGTTACCCCCGGTAACAGCGAATGGCAAAGGGCGGGGGGAAAAAATTAAATCTAGGTTATGGCCACAGACGGATGTGTTCAATGTGTTCTACCCTGCCCTCTGATCATTTTTAAGGGTCTTCAAAACTTTACCCCCATATTGTCGCGGCTAATTTAGGAATACCCTGAGGCGCCAGCACGACAGATGTCGCTATCTTTCAAAGCCAATGGGAGGCCAATGAGGGAAAAAAAGTTCAGGCTACTTATTAAAGATTCCAACCCTCGGGCTCTGACAGAAAGTGCCCACACTCCCACACACACACACGCACACACACACACAAACACGCACACGCACACGCACACACACACACACACACGCACACACACACACAACACGCACACGCACACACACACACACACAGTCTTTTTTATGTTTGATCACGCCGTCACGGTCCTGGATGCAGAGCTCTCAAACGGTGATCTGCATAGAGAGACGTGGTACGCCAGCTCCCTGCGTACGACTACAAGCAACCTCTGTCCTCTCCCTCCATCTATCTATCTGTCCCAGACTCCCCCCCCCACCCTGTGCCCCGGCTGTCTCGCGTGGCCTCATGCAGAGTGTGTGTATGTGTGTGTGTGTGTGAGTGTATTGGGGAGTGTTGAAGGGTAGTGGGGAGTGCTGGAGACAGCAGGGAGTGTGTGTGTGTGTGTGTGTGTGTGTGTGTGTGTGTGGGGGGGGGGGGGTTGGGGGGGTCGCAGTGAGGGCTGAGCAATTTGTTCGTGGATGGCTGGGGGCTGATGGTCTCTGCTTGACAGATGGGCCTTGGCTCTTCTCAGGTTTGGGGGGGTGGGGGGGGTTATGGCGGCTGACAGAACTCATTATAGAGGAGGGGGGCGAACGTTGTGTCGTCTCGGCCTGCTGGCCCTGGCAACACGGTACTTCCTCCGACGAGAACCCCGCTTCTGAAATTGTTGATTCTGGGGGTCAGTGGTTAAATTATCCAGTAGAAGAAAACTTTTTTGAGGGGGTTCATGTTTGTATGGATTTATTTATTACATGATATAGCCCTGTTTAATTAGAACAATATATTTGTACATTTAATACATGATATATGTTGAACATATATTAGAAATATTTTATTATATATGGTTAGATCGTTAGATCGTATATTAAAAATATATTGCCCTTTTTCCGGGCCCTATTCCAACACCGACAACTGAATTGACTTTTTTCGCCTTACCCTTGTGGTTTATCAATCTCTGAAGCCTATATCATAATTGAAGGCACGTAGGCGCCTTTTGTGATAAGGTAACTGGTGCTGCTGAGGCCAGCGGCCTTGCGTATTGATTTTATGTAACCTGCTGTGTCAGTTTATATTTTATTCATCGGCTTCTGATTTAGCTGCACAGCTTTTGTCCACACAGTGACGGACTAGGTGAGCTCTGATCTTCCTCCAAATCCACTCTTGTCCCCTTGTTTTTCAGTGGCTTTATTGGAGAGGACGGGTAATGGCCCTGTGTACTATCGTAAGCCAAAGTCGAATATTTCACATTTTCCTAGTGCTAATCCCATGCCACTCAATCCTTTTCCTGGCCAGTGTTTCCATCCTTGTTCATTCTCTTAATGGACTAGGTGGCTGAAGCCTGTTTATTTTCTTTTATTTAAGTCATGCACTCTCTCGCTCTCTCTCTCTCGCTCTCTGTCTCTCTATCACTTTCTCTCTCTCTCTCTCTCTCTCTCTCTCTCTCTCTCTCTCTCTCTCTCTCTCTGCCTCTCTCTCTCTCTCTCTCTCTCTCTCTCTCTCTCTCTCTCTCTCTCTCTCTCTCTCTCTCTCTCTCTCTCTCTCTCTCTCTCTCACTCTCTCTTCTCTCTCTCTCTCTTTCTCTCTCTCTCTTCTCTCTCTCTCTCTCTCTCTCTCTCACTCTCGCTCTCTTTCTCTCTCTCTCTTTCTCTCTCTCTCGCTCTCTCGCTCTCTCTCTCTCTCTCTCTCTCTCTCTCTCTCTCTCTCTCTCTCTCTCTCTCTCTCTCTCTCTCACTCTCTCTTTCTCTCTCTCTCTCTCTCTCTCTCTCTCTCTCTCTCTCTCTCTCGCTCTCTCTCACTCTCGCTCTCTTTCTCTCTCTCTCTTTCTCTCTCTCTCGCTCTGTATCTCTCCATCCCTCTTTCCCCCTCTCCCTCTTTCCCCCTCTCCCTCTCTCTTCTAAAGACAGGTGTATTTCTGCATGCATGTCGGACCGTGCTGTTAGTCACCTGTGTAATCAGACTGCGTGGAGCGTGCCTCTCACCTATCATTTCCAAAGAGAAGGAAGAAGGAGGAGAGAGACAAACGCTTGATTGTGTTGGACGGAACCCTGGCCAACGCCTAGTCACTGTGAAGGGATCTGCCAGGAGAGGCTCCTTCGCCAGCCGCCGCCGTGTGACTAGGGACTGATTACCTCATCTTGACTCTCTTTTTCTTTCACCAGCACTCTCAATCAGTTGATTCTATATCTAACAGCTCACACAAAGTAATCGATCACATGTGGCGTTTCCGTAGTCGGAGGGACAACAGCTCACCGGATGTCGACACAATACGCAATCCCTTACATGTCTGTTTCTCATGACATTGCAGCAATATGTGTCCTTTTTCTTTCTTCCTCTCTCTCTCTCTCTCTCTCTCTCTCTCTCTCTCTCTCTCTCTCTCTCTCTCTCTCACACTCACTCTCTCTCTCTCTCTCTCTCTCTCTCTCTCTCTCTCTCTCTCTCTCTCTCTCTCTCTCTCTCTCTCTCTCTCTCTCTCTCTCTCTCTCTCTCTCTCTCTCTCTCTCTCTCCATCGTCAGGGGTCTGACAGAGACCCCGACGGGGGGAGCGATGGGTAGAATGCAGCGGTGTGTACATACATAACAAGGCGAACTGCAACTGTCATCAGAGACGGACGGCTTGTGCGTGTACCCCGCTCCGAACGGCCTTATAAATACATATATATTTGCTGCATCTACCGTATCTTGCCCATAGCTTGCCTCTTGCGCCGTCAGAGCAAAAATGAAAACCGTCACATGTGGGATTCGTAGTCATCAACTCACACACTCCGGTACACACAGGGTGGTGCAGCCCACGCAACACTCTGAACTGACCCAGAAAGAATATTCTCCGAATGCACGTACGCATGGTGAGTCGGAGAGACGGAGGGAATTTTATTAAATAGAAATAGATTTATTACATTTATTTATAATTTTTCTCTGGGCCCTCAGCGAGGATGAAGTCGAGCAAAATCAAACCCGATTACCTACTTCCCAGAAAGGCTGTCTATGCATTCGGGCCATATACTCTACAATGAGCCGTGATGAGTTTCGATTCAAAACAAAGCCATGTCTAATTGTGACCACCACGGCTTGTATAGGAAACTGTTGGGGAGTTGGGTGGGGGTCATTTAAGTTGCTTCATTATCTCAGGGTACTGTTGCTGCTAATCAAATCCTACCCCTTTTTTAAACTCAGATTTGCAGAAAATCGCTACAGTTGTAAGGCAGAGGTAGCAGCCTTTAATTAGAACTGATAGCGGCTAATGTTGTGTCCATGCTGTAATGATTCCCATTAAAGTACCCCCTCGTGCGGTCGGATCAAGCCAGATATAATAGGCTGTTAGGCCCGCTTTGGTCTCTGAATGCCTTCTATTCTGCTTTACCTCTGCCTCCAGACAATACCTTCCCCGCTCTCTCTCTCTCTCTCTCTCTCTCTCTCTCTCTCTCTCTCTCTCTCTCTCTCTCTCTCTCGCTCTCTCTCGCTCTCTCTCGCTCTCTCTTCCTCTCTCTCTCTCTCAATATCACCTTCTCTGGGGACAATTCTCAAACACCAAGTATGGATGATGATACTGTTTTTATTATTTTCCAAAATAGACCTTCAAGGACTGAGAGATTTTAAATATAGCTCTGAGCAGAATTATAATTCTATTTGGCCAAATGTAAATAGTATTTACCCATGATTATTAGTTACTCCTGTTCATGGGCTTCTGTTGTTGTGTATTTCCTATTATAAAATAAATCCAGCGTTCATATTTTTGGAGAGAGATTTTGAAGCTCTTCGGTATTTCATGCTGCTTGTCAAATCTGGTCCCATCAGCCTATGGTGTATTGTGAGGCCGCAGTGTGTGTGTGTGCGTGTGTTTGTCCGTGTGTGTGTTTGTGTGTTTGCATGCACGTGTGTGTGTGTGTGTGTTTGTGTTTGTGTGTGTGTGTTTGTGTGTTTGCATGCACGTGTGTGTATGTGTGTGTGTGTGTGTGTGTGTGTGTGTGTGTGTGTGTGTGTGTGTGTGTGTGTGTGTGTGTGTGTGTGTGTGTGTGTGTGTGTGTGTGTGTGTGTGTGTGTGTGCCGGATCAGTGGTTCGGGAGGTCAGATAAAGCCGCGTGCCAGATGCACCATGAGTAAACATATCTGTGTGCACATTTAGTGCACATGACCATAGAGGTTATGCAGACACAATCAAACAGACATTTATTGCGTTTTCAGTAATATTATTTAAATATAATTTTTTATGTACTCTTTCAAATCCACCACGACCCATGAGAAACACCACATGACCCCGTTGTGTTTGAGGCCCGGCTGTGAAGTGCTTTGGTCCCGGTCCAGGACCCTGGCGACCTCTGCAGCCATTGCAGATCAGTCATTATCACAGCAGGCTAATGACATCAAAAGACGGACGTGGGAGGACTGCCTCACGCCGCAAACGGTGACGCTGAGCGGCCGCCTAGGAGCGGCTGTGAAGGGAACGCAGAACACCCCCTCCAAAACATGGGCTGAAACCAACCACACTTTGCCAGCCAGCAGGGCTCTCAACCGATCCCCAAAACAGATTTGGTTGTCATCTGTCTTGTGGATTGACTGAACACGTTATACATCTTTTTTTTAATCGGTCTATTAGTCTCTTGAGTGGCAACATGCAGATGGAAGACATCGGTTACATACGACGACAAGCCAGCAATGAACTCTGTTGAGTGGGTTTCTGTTTTTGTATTTAGTCCTAGGTTTGGTATTTACACTGATATATTGAGGGCAGGGTATAAGCTTAAGAAATGGATAGATAAATACATTCATGATTTAAAAGATTTATTTTTTATTTTAAGTAAAATGTTAATGTGGTTATGTTTGGCCATGTAAACAGCAAACGTACATTAGCAGCAGGAAGATTCTGATCTATTTTAGTCTTAGATTGGAGCGCTCATGTCAGCTGTCCTATTTACCTTGGCTTGCCATTTTTGAGCTATTAGATATTTTCCGCTTGCTCTGCAATACATCCATCAACCAGGCATTTGCTCCTTTTTTTTGACAAAAAATAGATTGGCTACACATTTAAAATGTAAAGCCCTTGTTAGGGTCCTCACGTAGAAAAGCGGATGCCCATACATACTCTCCACACACACGCACGCATGACACATGCACGCACACACACACACGCAAACACAAGCTATTTCTCTTTGTGCTGCTTCAAGGCATTCAAACAAAATCCCTCAAGGGTCCTCCTGCCAAACGCATGCTATCTTACAAAGGAAGACAGACAGTAAACATTGTTCTTTCTTCGATTATGATTTTACCTGTGAGATTTTGGATGGACCAGGTAGGAACAAACAAAACCTTAGCAGGGGTTTGGCACACTGGAGCCCCAGGAATGAACAGTTAGCGCAGGAGCGACGGTGTGCAACAACAACATTGTGTTGTAGACATGAACGTCGTTGGCAAGCGAAAGGGCAGAAACCCTCAGGACCCAAGTCAACCTCCCCAGAAGCCTGCCATGCTCTTCCAACCACTCCTGGAAATTACACAGGACCAGAAATAGACCAGGCTTCTTTCCCTCTCTTTTCTCTTCCTCCCCCACATCAACAACCTCGTCTCTGCCTTTTCTTCTCTTCTTCTGCTTCAGAGGGTATTTCTGTGTTATTTTTTTTGGTTTGCTAGAATCAAAGCTGAACAATGGAGGAAGCGGCTTGGGGGGGGGGGGGATTGTGTGTGTGTGGGGGGGGGGGGGGGTGCGGGGTGGTGGGGGAGGGGGTGCGGTGGTCTATAATTTAAAAGTGAACGAGGTAATTTGTCACAAACAGTATAAGAGGGGACCGGGAGCACTGACAAGGGGAATTACAGTAAGTCTTAAGCAGCGAGGATGGGGAGGGGATGCAGTATTTGTTTAGGCCAACTGAAATCTGCCTTCCGGTTGAGTGAACGTTAAAAATAAATACAAAAAGAGTAATATGGCTTATGTCTAATCGAACACATGTGAACAACGCACACACACACACACACACACACACACACACACACACACACACACACACACACACACACACACACACACACACACACACACACACACACACACACACACACACACACACACACACACACACACACACGACACACACACACACACACACACACACGTCACACACACACACGCACACAAGAACACACATGGCTGAGTCTATGGGATGTGACCGGGTGGTTGTGTAACCGGCATCAGTGAGTCATGATGGTGAGGAAATGTTGTGTTTGTTGGAGGTGGAAAGGAGCCCGAGGACATACCGCCGTACACGGCCGTCTCTGTTGGCAAAGTCGTCTGGGAGACAGGAAGCGGAGGAGGAGGAGGTGAAGGGAGGAGAAGGGAGGCCATTTTGTTTTCAGGCCTTTCGCCTCAGCTTCCATTGGTTGTCTGGACCTTGAGGTTCCAAGTGACGCATGAAGGAATCTGAGGCAGACACGTCTAGTTTGGTTTGAGGAAACAACCACAAAAAGACTGTCGGTACATATGAAGACGGGCGCACGCACACACACACACACACACATACACACACACATACACACAAATACACACAGCTCACTGGGCGGAATATGAGTTTTTCTGATAGAAAGAGGTTATTCATTGCTTCAGGGTGAAATGCGCCATCCGTTCCCCTTGAACTCATATAAACACCCACCCACACACACACACAGAATAAGTTCTACAAACATATACAGTTTGAAAGGGTTAAACAGGTTCATATAAGAAACTCTAGACCTACCTAACACCCAGTTTAGTTGTTTTGATATGCTTCTTATGTGTCAGGCATGTCCATGCGTGTATGATGTGCAAATGTGTGTTGGTGTGCTTGTAAGCATTCACTCTATGTCATCTGGGGGCTGTTTGTCTTCACAGTCACGTAGGCAGGTATGCGTGTATGCATGGGATTGCACACATGTGTGTGATAGATAGATATCCCGCACGCGCGCACACACACGCACACATACATACTATTCTCACAAGCCCTCAACTCCTCTCTTCCTCCTCCTCCTCATCATCCTCTTCCTCATCCTCCTCCTCCTCCCTTGTGGTTGCTGGTGCGTACATGTGTGTGATATCCGTCTATCACTCACACACACACACACACACACACACACACACACACACACACACACACAGACACACACACAATTCTCACATCACTCCCCTCCTGCTCCTTCTTCTTCCATCACCTCATCCATCTCCCCCTCTTCCTCCTCCTCCTCCTCCTCCTCCTCCTCCTCCTCCTCCTCCTCCTCCTCCATCTTGCGGTGGCTGGCCGTGGTGTTCAGGGTGTGTTGACTTGGTAGCCTTATCGCCCAGCGAGACAAACAGCCCCAGCAGCAGAGTTAATAAGCTGCCTGGGGAGCCCTGGAAAAGGTGGGTAAGCTGGATCAGCTGATAACTGCCCAGGATTCCTCTCCACTCCGCCCACACTTCAGCCCGCGTGCTTATAGAGTAGATTCATAACACAATGCATTATGAATGGATTGTAAAAGCTGTTCATTTGTTGTTCCGTGTGTGTGCATGTGTGTGTATGTAACCGGGGTGTGTGTGTGTGTGTGTGTGTGTGTGTGTGTGTGTGTGTGTGTGTGTGTGTGTGTGTGGGTGTGTGCGTGTGTCTGTGTGTGTGTATGTGTATGTGTATGTGTGTGTGTGTGTGTGTGTGTGTGTGTGTGTGTGTGTGTGTGTGTGTGTGTGTGTGTGTGTGTGTGTGTGTGTGTGCGTGCGTGCGTTTGGGTGGAAATGCACAATTCGTGCTCATGATACAAAGAAAGAGAGCGAGAGAGAGATTATATGAGGCTGTGAGAAGAAAGAAAGAGAAAGTGACAGAGAGACAAAGACAGAGGGAGAGCGGAAATGGGAGAGAGCCATAGCGGCAAAGACGGAGAGAGCGGAAATGGGAAAGGGCCAGAGAAAGAGAGCGAGAGAGTCAAATAGAGAGCGACAGAGAGAGATAAAGAGAGAGAATGGGTGCTGAATGTATGCGGCCCACGTGTGGGCTGTGCCCAGTCTGCGCTGCGTCTCTCTGGGTGTCAGACAGCAGTGGCTGGCCCACGCGGGGTGGAGGCCCAGCAGTGTTTAGCACATGTCTGGAGCCCGGGGCCCCCTCTCTGCCTCTGGCCCCGTGGGGCCCCGTGCTACAGCGGAAAACAGACACACCGGTTGTGACGAATGCCAGTTTAGCTATATTGAGAAAAGACACCACTGAGTAACGTTGTGTATAACACACAGCTTATACTAATGGTTAGAATGATTAATTGTTTGTTATTTAGTCACATTGGCAGGTACATTTAATTTAATTTATAACTTGCATGAATTGAGCCAATTTAAATTGAGGTGATCCTTTTTTAACCCCAACATTTAAACCAATTTAATTCCTTTACTTTACTCCTCCACTCCGTAACCTCTATTATGTTATTATTGAAAAGAATAATTACACCAAAAAAATAGGCAATGTGAACTCGCTGACATTTGAATTTTAAATGCCTCAGTGTGAGCCCTGTATACATGTCAATATATATTTTTTATATATAGATGTTGTATAATATAACATACAATTATTATCATATAATGATAATATTACAATTATTATAATATAATTGATATTGTTATCATATATTCAAATACATGATTGAAGCGCATCTGTCCCAACCAGTATCCAGTAAACAAGTCATTCTTGGTAGCAATGGCTCTCGCCACCTCACCCTTCCACATCCTCCCCCCCCCCTGTTGCCGGTGTTCCTGGCATGTCTTATGTTCTTTTATCCACCGCACACGCCTTCAGCGGGATCTTCCGTGATCGATACAATTCTATTTCACTTTCCCTCTATTATATACACAGCAAGGGCTGTTGCCTCTAGTCTGCAGTTGCCTGAGATTTGTAGCACGATAGCTGGGTGACAATACAGGTAATCAAGTGTTTTGTCGTTTCTTGTATCGCCAATGTGCAAGTTGTCCTCTGCTGCCAGATGCATGCTAGGAGTGTCTGACGACAACGCTTAAATTCTTACACATGTACATTGTACAGTGTGTTTTCTGCGTGGGGGGGTTGCATGTGTGTGCATGTGTGTGTGCATTAAGACGTTTTTTGTTGTTAAGACAATCTCTAAGTCAAGGGTAACGTTGGGGTGGTCATGGCGACCCGGAGATGACACTGATGATTGATCCTGGTAAAGGGAGGGGAGGGGGTGTACTATGGACCACCACGGCCCCTCTGACACTCAGCCAGGCAGAAAATTAGAAATCTTTTCATCCCCCCCGGTCCATTTGAAATCCGATATCTCACATCTTCCTTTCACACAGCCACTCCTCTCTCAGCCAATAAATCTACAATTAAATGATGTGTGTGGGTGCCTGTGAATGTATGTGTGCCTTTGTGACTGTGTGTGTGTGTGTGTGTGTGTGTGTGGGGGGGGGGGGGGGTGCAGGAGGGCCAGGTGTGCATTGTGAAGGATTATCTTTGTGGTAGGGTTGATGGGGTGCTCAGCGGGGTCACCAGTGAGTCTGGTTATGCACCCACACACACACACACACACACACACACACACACACACACGCACACGCACACGCACACGCACACACACGCGCGCGCACACTCACAAACTGTACCTTATTTTATTATTATTCCTGGGAATTGGCTCACCTCAGCAGACACACACACATAGACACACCTACACCCCCTGACAGGTGCACGAAACGAGTTATTTCGAGACAGATAGAGTTTATAGGCTTTCTTTTTACAGTGATATAGATTGATCAGAGTTAAGCTCCGCCCGCTCCAGCTCCTGCTCACTGTGCCACTCTGCACCTGCTCTGTCTGACCTCTGCCCCATCACTCCCCATCAGAACCCCCACCCTGACCACCTCTACCACATAGCACCGCCGACGCTGGCTCCACTTTCCGCACCGACTCCAGGACGACATCCAGCCCCCCCCACAAGCATTAACACCACCTCTCCCTCCACCTCCTGGAACATCGTCAACACACCTTCACTGCCACCGCTACGTCTATCGCGGATCCTCAAATGTTATCTTCGGATTTTGAGTGCCTGTCGATTCCCCAAACGAGTTTTCCTTGGTGACCATGTGAACCCAATAGTTACCATGTTTAAACCCGCACCTGGATGATGACCGTGACCTTGATAGTCTGTGCATTGTCAACGTACCGAAGCTTAAATGAATGTCCCTGTCATCTCTCTCTCACCCAGGTACCACGGCGCAGGCCAGCCCTCTCCTGGCCTCCCTGCCCGTCCCGGGGCGGGCCCTGCAGCCACAGCTGGACCTTAAGCACTTCCTGCCGTTCAGACTCAACGGCTCGTCGCCCCTCAGCCTCTTCCCCAACTTCAACACAGTGAGTCCGTCCGACCGCCTAGCCCTGAGGTGTGGCCCCAATCTCAAAACCAACGAGGAATGTGAACGCATATTAAGATATACATCATAAATCGAAATCATCTTGTTTTTAAAATGTTTGATATTTAAATTTGCGTTAAATTGAAATTGTATGTTCTGAAACCTGATCTACTAAAAAAAACTCATCATTAATTTTATTATTAAACTGTAGCTGTCCTGTAAGGTGTATTTTGTAGAAATGGATGTTGAGTTTGTCTTTAGTTTTATTCATCCTGAATCACTTCTATGCCATATTCTCCCCATATGTATGATCGTTATATCTGGTTACTGAGGTCAGGCTCCCAGCACAGCCAGTCTCCTGCTCTCTGATCTTCCAAGCCGCCATTTGAATATCATACTTTCTTCTCTTTTTGTTGAATAAACTGCATGGTTTCAGCAAAAAAGCTACCTGGCTCCTTTGCTTAGCGTCTGGAATGAAAAGATTTCCTTTGATCCTTTACTTACTCACACAGCAGAACTCCTCCATTGTTGGAGTGTGTGTATGCCTTGTGCGTTTGTGTGTGTGTGTGTGAGAGAGAATGAGAGGGCGAGCCTGTATGATTCTTTGATCAATCTTACACAGTGTGTGTGTATGTCTGTGCATTCTTCAATGCGTGTGTACGTGTGAGTGTGCATGCTTCAATGTGTGTGTGTACATATGCGTGTGTTAGTTTGTGCATGTGTCATGTGTATGTGTGTGTGTTTGTGTTTGTGTACACCATCGTGTGTGTTTGTGAGCGCCATAGTGTCATGGTGTGTTTGGCTTCACACTCGCTCTCTGTAAAGCTATCTCAAGTCCTTTTTTCTGTAAATGAAACATAAGCCATCACACTCCAGCCAGAAAACACATAACACCTTTGAAACAGAGAGTAAGGGAGAGAGCGAGACAGCGAGACAGAGAGAGAGAAGGAGCGCAAGAGAGAGCAAAAGAGAGCGGAATAGAGAAATAGAGAGAACGAGAGAGAGATCTCAGTACCTAAACCTAAACTATGTTTAGATATATATATATATATATATATATATATATATATATATAACAAGACACAATAAAAACAGACAAGTCAATGAATGAAGGTAATGTCTGTTTGTGTTTGTGTAGGCTGGTGGATTTGTTTACATGCATCTGTGTGTGCGTGTGCAAGAGAGAGAGGAAGGGAGAGAGAGAGTGAGGAAAAGGAAAGCGGTAGTTGATTCCACAGTATTGCCTGTCATGGGTTTCCTAGCGACCATGCAACAGCACATTCAGAGGGCATTATTCTAACCAGTCCTTAGCTCTATGTTCGTGGTCAGTCCGTCAGTCCGTCCGTCCGTCCGAAGGGACAGATATTGAGATCGTCCCAATAAATGGGGTCCTTTGCTTTCAAACATATTCAAAGATTTGCCTTCCAAGTCGACAGGGACTTCTGTGTGTAGTACGCTGGTACAGCACAGCAGTGGTATTCTCACCGGCAGAATTGACTCAGTCGCTACACTGATGTTTCTTCTCTGGGACTAGCAGCTGGTGTTGTTGCTTTGTTCGCACAGAAACAGCGTATAACCATTATTTGATCATGTCAAAAAGTCTTCTTTCAAGGCAGTGGTGTAGAGCTAAAAAGAGAGCAACCTCATCTTCTTCGCCTGGCATGGTGGCACATGTGAAATGGCCATAGAATCAAGCAATAATCTATATTTTATGAAAATGATCACAAATGGTCAAAAATGGTCTCACGATTAGTATTGCCTTTGAATTCATTATTATAGGGCAAGGCCTTAAATAACATAATTATTTCTGTTGTATTTAAAGCAAAATAGATAATATTTAAATTCCCCCTTTGACCACGGCCACTAGGGGGTTCAGTGAGCCCCCCAGAAAAACCGCAAACTGTGCCTATGTCCATAACTGGTGGTGGTGCATTACTGTCTGTTAGGCCGCTGCTTGCTATCGTGGAAGCATGGAAATGAAAGAACGATCAATATCGCCACAGATTGTGTGGGAGTTTGTTAGCCTCCTGCACAAACCCATGGTCTTTGCATTAATTGCACACTCCATCGTTCGATAGTCGGCCCCAGGTACTCCTTTTTCAATGGGGCTGCCGTTGCCCTTGACGTGTGCATGTTGAGGAGATGAATGCACCTGTCTCCCACAGCTAAATGGCTTCCAGTCTCCCTGTTGTCCTTTTATACATACATAGCTCAATGCTCTCTCACTCTCACTCTGCCATCGCTCACTCTCTCTAGGTCTATGCTTGGATTTCTCTCTCTCTCTCTCTCTCTCTCTCTCTCTCTCCCTCTCTCTCTCTCTCTCTCTCTCTCTCCCTCTCTCTCTCTCTCTCTCTCTCTCTCTCTCTCTCTCTCTCTCTCTCTCTCCCTTCTCCCAGTCTATATTTCACCCTCTCTGTCTCCATCACTCCCCCTCGGTCCCTCTCCCACTCTCTGGCCATCTCTCACTCAGGCTCTCTTTAATTTTCTCTCCATCTTCTCCTCTTTTGATCCGTCTCCATCTCTCCTTTCTGTCTTTTTTGTAATCAAGCTCTCATTACACTTTGTACATTTACATTGCCTGAGCACAAAAAGAAAAAAAAGATATACAAATAAGATTTAACACATTTTATATATATCTTTGTATAAAACATTTTTCTTTAATGATTTCAACACAAAAAAGCTAGTGGTCGGGATGGAGTAACTTACTCAATCTCTCTTTTTTATATTTCATTGCCAATTATCTCCCTCTTAACTCTCTCTCTCTTTCCCTCACCCCGCCCTCTCCCTCTCTCTCCCTCTCTCTCTCTCTCTCTCTCTCTCTCTCTCTCTCTCTCTCTCTCTCTCTCTCTCTCTCCTTCTCTCTATCTCTCTCCCCTGTAACCCCATCCCAGGCCTGGCTGCCTGGCTCTGGACAGGCTGTGTGCACAGCAGGACGGCTGCTTCAGGTATATAAGCGGTGAAGAGGGCCAGACAATGGCCGCCTTTATAGCGGCCCTGTTGAGGATGGCTGCGGTCTGACAATGGGCACATTCTTCAGCTCCCTGAAAAAAAATGAAACACACAGTTGTGTGCGGCACAGCCTCCTATGGTGGACTGAGTATTGGAGGAGGGAGAGTGAGAGAGAGAGGGAGAGAGAGGGGGAGAGAGAGAGAGAGAGAGAGAGAGAGAGAGAGAGAGAGAGAGAGAGAGAGAGAGCCAGGCTTGTGTGAAAAGGAAAAGGTCAGCGTCTGCTTCCAGGTCAGCGTTGAGTCTAGCGGTGTAGAATCCAAAGGCCCTAGAGCCCAGGTCTCCCCTCCAGGGCGGCGCCTTTGGGTGTCAGGTGTGTTTACGTTCCCCGTCGTCCCAGCTGGCCTAGCACCATCCCAAACAAACCCAGACCTCCGGCGTGCCGCTCGACGCGACTGGATGTGTGTGTGTGTGTGCTGTGGAGAGGGGTGGGGTGTGTTGAGTGGGTGGCGTGTGGCATCACTTGAGGTTTCGGAGAGGAAGGATCCGGCTCCATTATTGTCTTCAGGAACACTGAAGCGCCTGGCAAACCTCCGGACAGCCAAGCCCTCCATGTTGGGACGGCCCGGGCGCCGGCACCTGCTCTGGATCGGGTTACGCGCCCAGTGTGGCCGCCCGACCCCCTGAGCGTTCGCCCAGGAGAACAGCCCTTTGGAGAAGGGCCGAGGTGGGAGGGTTGGGAGGCTGTGGGAGGGGGGGGGGGGGGGGGGGGGGGGAGACGCTGCATAGGCCCTTTGCCAGCTCCCCAACGGGACGTCCTCCAAAACGATGTCCGTATGTGATACTGCCGGAGCGGCGCCTTGCCCTGATCCGAGCTGTCGTTAAGGAATGCGATGAGGGAGGTGCGATGGCCGAGACGCCTTGGTCACATTACACGTTGTTCCCGTTCTCCTTCCTCTGTTTGTAACCACACTTCCAGAGAACCCGCTCTCTTTGGTTTTCTATAGCTGGGAACACACTAAACGATTTTTCAAATTCACAAAACGTGGGAAACCACACACCTAACGATAGATTCATTTAACTGCTTTGGTCACATCACACACCGATTCCGATTCCATTCCACAACAACCCAGTCCCGGTATTAAAAAAATCGAAATCTCGCTAATCTCTCGTGGTCAAAATTAGGACTTCAGTGTCAACAAACATGAAGGAAAAACGACATTCAGAAGGAAGCTATACTTCCTAAAAGCTATGCTAGCTACTGCAATTGTTTATTTTTTTCAATTAAACTGTACAAGCTGTTCCTCCAATTTGGAAGACCACCACACTTTTGCTTTTGCCGCTGTGGCTTCTGTTATGATGTCTCTGAATCGTTTGTTATACGTTAAGTCAGCGTAGCTCCCAATTTGCTATCATCTTTCCCATGTGACAATCAACTTTTCTACATACACTGCTGTCATCGGGCTCCTTCCACACGACAGGATATCAGATCATTAATATGAACACGTTGAATATTTGTGGTTTCGGTAAGGTAAGGCCCTCTTAACATACCCCAGACCACAGGATGATCAGGCCAAATAACTTTGTAGAACCATCAAGAGTCGGAAGGGGTAATCGGGCACAAAATCAGTCTAATTATCCTTTAGTGAGTACCCAGCATAAGACAGACACCTTGCTAAACGTTGAAGCAACATTCGTACCGTAATGTCTGCCCTCAGTCGACCGCCATAACCAGCTCCCTCTCTGCGCGGTATAATGAATAATTAGCATACAATCCCGCTTACTGGAATCACAATGGGACTGCAGTAATAGAAATTGCGGTCATAAGTCTGTAGGAGGGCTGTTTAACAGTGGCGCTACAGGAGACTGTGTGTACATACTGGAGTTATGGATGCACTTGGCTCTTCCAACAGGAGCTGGTATGGTGCTCATAGGGGAAGAAGACAGCGGTTTGTTTTATTCACCGCTTCTTCACTCTCCGGTGGTTTCCATGGGTTTCCATTCTGGAATCAAATCAGAGAAACCGAACCGAGTTCACTTCTACCATTAAATTAGTTTGCCACGATTGCCACTCAAAAGGGAACTTAAAGGGACACACACACGCACAGGCATGGACTGTTTGTGCATGTTTGGAATGTGTGTTTCCCCAAATAGTTGTTGGTGCTGATGTGTGAATGGCAAAAGTGACAACGTGTGTATGTTTGTGTGTGTGTGTGACTGTGTGTTTGTGTGTGTGTATTGTGTTTCAGATGGACCCTGTGCAGAAGGCTGTGATCAACCATACATTTGGTGTTCCCCAGCCTCTCAAGAAAAAGCAAATTATCTCCTGCAACATCTGCCACTTGCGTTTCAACTCCACGGTAAGAAAACGGCCGGAGTGTGTTACCCTTATTCCCATTTCTCAATGTGTTTATTTGTGTGTGTGCACACGTGAATCATGCATGATAGGATTCCTAGAGGGAAACGTTATAATGTTATGTACAACAGATACAGGAACTTGCAGGGGGAGAAAGTAAAGTCTATTCTTAAGACCCTTGTGATTTTTATGTATCTTTTTCCATTATTATTCAGAATTGCTCCCATCTGCAATTACCACTGCTGTTATCTTTCCCACTGACTCAGTGTGTGAGTGTGTGTCTCTGTGTGTGTATAGATGTGGGTGTTTTGTGAGAGTGAGAGTTTTAAGAGTTTTTAGACGCGTATGTGTGTGCTGGTGTGTACGTCTGTGTGTGTGTGTGATTTTGTGCGTGTCCGTAGGTATGTTTTTGCTTGTGTGTTTGTTTGTGTACTTCTTGTAGGTGTGCGTATGTGTGTGTTTGTGTGTGTGTGTGTGTGTGTGTGTGTGTGTGTGTGTGTGTGTGTGTGTGTGTGTGTGTGTGTGTGTGTGTGTGCATTTCTGTGTAAGAGCCCCAAGGTATTTCCTTCCTACCAAATTTACCCCCAGAAAATGTTAATTTTGCTTTTATTTTGTGCGCTTGTGTGCGTGCGTTTCTGTGGGAGTGTGTGTGTGTGTTGCTTTGAGGGATTAGACAGCGGGGAGTAGGCCGTTTATCAGTAAAGAGCAGAAACAATCAGCTTCCCCAGCAGGAAGCTGCAGTCTCAGCTCCATGCTGTGGTCCCACATCACTTCCACCTCTAGTACATTCACACATACATAGACCCGCAAACTATACACTTACATAGACTCACACACTTTACACGTACGTACACTTGCACACTTTACACTTACACACACTCACATACTTTACACTTAAATAGACTCACACACTATCCACTTAAATAGACTCACACACTATATACTTACGTAGAGGCACACACTATACACTTAAATAGACTCACACACTATACACTTACATGCACTCACCAACTTAAAACTTACATACACTCACACACATATCCATAAATATGCATGTACACTCACACACAAACACAACACACATGCACACACATATACACTTACACACAAGGACACTCACACTAATCATAATGTATACATATACATGTTCACGCACACACACATACATACACATACCCGCACACACAAAACACAAAAAAAGACAGACACATGTACGCGCACACGTAACCATAGACAAACACACACTCTCCCGAACTCACTGCATACTCGAATGCAGTACTGCAGATACACAAATATAGAAATATAAACAGACACGCAAACTTGTTCAAAAAGAACCACAAACAGGTCAACACATGCACACTCACCTTGGGCATGTACAAAATATATCACCATTTTATGCACATACACACACATCGCAACAAATACACAAGCAATGATAAAATGAGAAGACATGCTTGCCCTTGCATGACCTCACACACATACACACACACACACACAAACACAATCACACTCGTCTTCAAAGAGAGGCAGGGAGACATAGAAATCACAGTAGAGTGT
>NC_079413.1:8880408-8890408 GCF_026213295.1 Gadus chalcogrammus
GGCCCCCTCTCTGCCTCTGGCCCCGTGGGGCCCCGTGCTACAGCGGAAAACAGACACACCGGTTGTGACGAATGCCAGTTTAGCTATATTGAGAAAAGACACCACTGAGTAACGTTGTGTATAACACACAGCTTATACTAATGGTTAGAATGATTAATTGTTTGTTATTTAGTCACATTGGCAGGTACATTAATTTAATTTATAACTTGCATGAATTGAGCCAATTTAAATTGAGGTGATCCTTTTTTAACCCCAACATTAAAACCAATTTAATTCCTTTACTTTACTCCTCCACTCCGTAACCTCTATTATGTTATTATTGAAAAGAATAATTACACCAAAAAAATAGGCAATGTGAACTCGCTGACATTTGAATTTTAAATGCCTCAGTGTGAGCCCTGTATACATGTCATTATATATTTTTTATATCTAGATGTTGTATAATATAACATACAATTGATATTATTATCATATATTCAAATACATGATTGAAGCGCATCTGTCCCAACCAGTATCCAGTAACCAAGTCATTCTTGGTAGCGAAGGCTCTCGCCACCTCACCCTTCCACATCCTCCCCCCCCCTGTTGCCGGTGTTCCTGGCATGTCTTATGTTCTTTTATCCACCGCACACGCCTTCAGCGGGATCTTCCGTGATCGATACAATTCTATTTCACTTTCCCTCTATATATACACAGCAAGGGCTGTTGCCTCTAGTCTGCAGTTGCCTGGGATTTGTAGCACGATAGCTGGGTGACAATACAGGTAATCAAGTGTTTTGTCGTTTCTTGTATGGCCAAAGTGCAAGTTGTCCTCTGCTGCCAGAGGCATGCTAGGAGTGTCTGACGTCGACGCTTAAATTCTTACACATGTACAGTTTGGTTTCTGCATGTGTGTGTGCATTAAGATGTTTTTTTGTTGTTAAGACAATCTCTAAGTCAAGGGTAACGTTGGGGTGGTCATGGCGACCCGGAGATGACACTGATGATTGATCCTGGTAAAGGGAGGGAGGGGTGTACTATGGACCACCACGGCCCTCTGACACTCAGCCAGGCAGAAAATTAGAAATCTTTTCATCCCCCCGGTCCATTTGAAATCCCATATCTCACATCTTCCTTTCACACAGCCACTCCTCTCTCAGCCAATAAATCTACAATTAAATGATGTTGTGGGTGCCTGTGAATGTAGGTGTGCCTTTGTGACTGTGTGTGTGTGTGTGTGTGTGGTGTGTGTGTGTGTGTGCTGTGGTGTGTGTGTGTGTGTGTGTGTGTGTGTTGTGTGTGTGTGTGGGGGGGGGGGGGGTGGGTGGGGGTGGTGGAGGAGGGCCATGTGTGCATTGTGAAGGATTATCTTTGTGGTAGGGTGATGGGTGCTCAGCCGGGGTCACCAGTGAGTCTGGTTATGCACCCACAACACACACACACACAACACACACACACACACACACACACACACACACACACACACACACACACGCACACGCACACGCACGCACGCGCACACACACACACACACGCGCACACACACACACACGCGCACACACACAAACTGTACCTTATTTTATTATTATTCCTGGGAATTGGCTCACCTCAGCAGACACACACACATAGACACACCTACACCCCCTGACAGGTGCACGAAACGCGTTTATTTCGAGACAGATAGAGTTTATAGGCTTTCTTTTTACAGTGATATAGATTGATCAGAGTTAAGCTCCGCCCGCTCCAGCCCCTGCTCACTGAGCCACTCTGCACCTGCTCTGTCTGACCTCTGCCCCATCACTCCCCATCAGAACCCCCACCCTGACCACCTCTACCACATAGCACCGCCGACGCCGGCTCCACTTTCCGCACCGACTCCAGGACGACATCCAGCCCCCCCACAAGCATTAACACCACCTCTCCCTCCACCTCCTGGAACATCGTCAACACCTTCGCTACCACCGCTACGTCTATCGCGGATCCTCAAATGTTATCTTCGGATTTTGAGTGCCTGTCGATTCCCCAAACGAGTTTTCCTTGGTGACCATGTGAACCCAATAGTTACCATGTTTAAACCCGCACCTGGACGACGACCGTAACCTTGATAGTCTGTGCATTGTCAACGTACCGAAGCTTAAATGAATGTCCATGTCATCTCTCTCTCACCCAGGTACCACCGCCCAGGCCAGCCCTCTCCTGGCCTCCCTGCCCGTCCCGGGGCGGGCCCTGCAGCCACAGCTGGACCTTAAGCACTTCCTGCCGTTCAGACTCAACGGCTCGTCGCCCCTCAGCCTCTTCCCCAACTTCAACACAGTGAGTCCGTCCGAACGCCTAGCACTGAGGTGTGGCCCCAATCTCAAAACCAACGAGGAATGTGAACGCATATTAAGATATACATCATAAATCGAAATCATCTTGTTTTTAAAATGTTTGATATTTAAATTTCCGTTAAATTGAAATAGTATGTTCTGAAACCTGATCTACTAAAAAAAACTCATCATTAATTTTATTATTAAACTGTAGCTGTCCTGTGAGGTGTATTTTGTAGAAATGGATGTTGAGTTTGTCTTTCGTTTTATTCATCCTGAATCACTTCTATGCCATATTCTCCCCATATGTATGATCGTTATATCTGGTTACTGAGGTCAGGCTCCCAGCACAGCCAGTCTCCTGCTCTCTGATCTTCCAAGCCGCCATTTGAATATCATACTTTCTTCTCTTTTTGTTGAATAAACTGCATGGTTTCAGCAAAAAAGCTACCTGGCTCCTTTGCTTAGCGTCTGGAATGAAAAGATTTCCTTTGATCCTTTACTTACTCACACAGCAGAACTCCTCCATTGTTGGAGTGTGTGTATGCCTTGTGCGTTTGTGTGTGTGTGTGTGGGAGAGAATGAGAGGGCGAGCCTGTATGATTCTTTGATCAATCTTACACAGTGTGTGTGTATGTCTGTGCATTCTTCAATGCGTGTGTACGTGTGAGTGTGCATGCTTCAATGTGTGTGTACATATGTGTGTGTTAGTTTGTGCATGTGTCATGTGTGTGTGTGTGTGTTTGTGTTTGTGTACACCATCGTGTGTGTTTGTGAGCGCCATAGTGTCATGGTGTGTTTGGCTTCACACTCGCTCTCTGTAAAGCTATCTCGAGTCCTTTTTTCTGTAAATGAAACATAAGCCATCACACTCCAGCCAGAAAACACATAACACCTTTGAAACAGAGAGTAAGGGAGAGAGCGAGACAGCGAGACAGAGAGAGAGAAGGAGCGCAAGAGAGAGCAAAAGAGAGCGGAATAGAGAAATAGAGAGAACGAGAGAGAGATCTCAGTACCTAAACCTAAACTATGTTTATATATATAATATATATATATATATATATATATATAACAAGACACAATAAAAACAGACAAGTCAATGAATGAAGGTAATGTCTGTTTGTGTTTGTGTAGGCTGGTGGATTTGTTTACATGCATCTGTGTGTGCGTGTGCAAGAGAGAGAGGAGGGGAGAGAGAGAGTGAGGAAAAGGAAAGCGGTAGTTGATTCCACAGTATCGCCTGTCATGGGTTTCCTAGCGACCATGCAACAGCACATTCAGAGGGCATTATTCTAACCAGTCCTTAGCTCTATGTTCGTGGTCAGTCCGTCCGTCCGTCCGTCCGAAGGGACAGATATTGAGATCGTCCCAATAAATGGGGTCCTTTGCTTTCAAACATATTCAAAGATTTGCCTTCCAAGTCGACAGGGACTTCTGTGTGTAGTACGTTGGTACAGCAGTGGTATTCTCACCGGCAGAATTGACTCAGTCGCTACACTGATGTTTCTTCTCTGGGACTAGCAGCTGGTGTTGTTGCTTTGTTCGCACAGAAACAGCGTATAACCATTATTTGATCATGTCAAAAAGTCTTCTTTCAAGGCAGTGGTGTAGAGCTAAAAAGAGAGCAACCTCATCTTCTTCGCCTGGCATGGTGGCACATGTGAAATGGCCATAGAATCAAGCAATAATCTATATTTTATGAAAATGATCACAAATGGTCAAAAATGGTCTCACGATTAGTATTGCCTTTGAATTAATTATTATAGGGCAAGGCCTTAAATAACATAATTAGTTCTGTTGTATTTAAAGCAAAATAGATAATATTTAAATTCCCCCTTTGACCACGGCCACTAGGGGGTTCAGTGAGCCCCCCAGAAAAACCGCAAACTGTGCCTATGTCCATAACTGGTGGTGGTGCATTACTGTCTGTTAGGCCGCTGCTTGCTATCGTGGAAGCATGGAAATGAAAGAACGATCAATATCGCCACAGATTGTGTGGGAGTTTGTTAGCCTCCTGCACAAACCCATGGTCTATGCATTAATCGCACACTCCATCGTTCGATAGTCGGCCCCAGGTACTCCTTTTTCAATGGGGCTGCCGTTGCCCTTGACGTGTGCATGTTGAGGAGATGAATGCACCTGTCTCCCACAGCTAAATGGCTTCCAGTCTCCCTGTTGTCCTTTTATACATACATAGCTCAATGCTCTCTCACTCTCACTCTGCCATCGCTCACTCTCTCTAGGTCTATGCTTGGATTTCTCTCTCTCTCTCTCTCTCTCTCTCTCTCTCTCTCTCTCTCTCTCTCTCTCGCTCCCTTCTCCCAGTCTATATTTCACCCTCTCTGTCTCCATCACTCCCCCTCGGTCCCTCTCCCACTCTCTGGCCATCTCTCACTCAGGCTCTCTTTAATTTTCTCTCCATCTTCTCCTCTTTTGATCTGTCTCCATCTCTCCATTCTGTCTTTTTTGTAATCAAGCTCTCATTACACTTTGTACATTTACATTGCCTGATGACAAAAAGAAAAAAAAGATATAAAAATAAGATTTAACACATTTTATATATATCTTTGTATAAAACATTTTTCTTTAATAATTTCAACACAAAAAAAAGCTAGTGGTCGGGATGGAGTAACTTACTCAATCTCTCTTTTTTATATTTCATTGCCAATTATCTCCCTCTTAACTCTCTCTCTCTTTCCCTCACCCCGCCCTCTCCCTCTCTCTCTCTCTCTCTCTCTCTCTCTCTCTCTCTCTCTCTCTCTCTCTCTCTCTCTCTCTCTCTCTCTCTCTCTCTCTCTCTCTCTCTCTCTCTCTCTCCCCTGTAACCCCATCCCAGGCCTGGCTGCCTGGCTCTGGACAGGCTGTGTGCACAGCAGGACGGCTGCTTCAGGTATATAAGCGGTGAAGAGGGCCAGACAATGGCCGCCTTTATAGCGGCCCTGTTGAGGATGGCTGCGGTCTGACAATGGGCACATTCTTCAGCTCCCTGAAAAAAAATGAAACACACAGTTGTGTGCGGCACAGCCTCCTATGGTGGACTGAGTATTGGAGGAGGGAGAGTGAGAGAGAGAGGGAGAGAGAGGGGGAGAGAGAGAGAGAGAGGAGGGAGAGAGAGAGAGAGTGAGAGCCAGGCTTGTGTGAAAAGGAAAAGGTCAGCGTCTGCTTCCAGGTCAGCGTTGAGTCTAGCGGTGTAGAATCCAAAGGCCCTAGAGCCCAGGTCTCACCTCCAGGGCGGCGCCTTTGGGTGTCAGGTGTGTTTACGTTCCCCGTCGTCCCAGCTGGCCTAGCACCATCCCAAACAAACCCGGACCTCCGGCGTGCCGCTCGACGCGACTGGATGTGTGTGTGTGTGTGTGTGCTGTGGAGAGGGGTGGGGTGTGTTGAGTGGGTGGCGGGTGGCATCACTTGAGGTTTCGGAGAGGAAGGATCCGGCTCCATTATTGTCTCAGGAACACTGAAGCGCCTGGCAAACCTCCGGACTGCCAAGCCCTCCATGTTGGGACGGCCCGGGCGCCGGCACCTGCTCTGGATCGGGTTACGCTCCGAGTGTGGCCGCCCGACCCCCTGAGCGATCGCCCAGGAGAACAGCCCTTTGGAGAAGGGCCGAGGTGGGAGGGTTGGGAGGCTGTGGGAGGGGGGGGGGGGGGGGGGGGGGGGGGAGACGCTGCATAGGCCCTTTGCCAGCTCCCCAACGGGACGTCCTCCAAAACGATGTCCGTATGTGATACTGCCGGAGCGGCGCCTTGCCCTGATCCGAGCTGTCGTTAAGGAATGCGATGAGGGAGGTGCGATGGCCGAGACGCCTTGGTCACATTACACGTTGTTCCCGTTCTCCTTCCTCTGTTTGTAACCACACTACCAGAGAACCCGGTCTCTTTGGTTTTCTATAGCTGGGAACACACTAAACGATTTTTCAAATTCACAAAACGTGGGAAACCACACACCTAACGATAGATTCATTTAACTGCTTTGGTCACATCACACACCGATTCCGATTCCATTCCACAACAACCCAGTCCCGGTATTAAAAAAATCGAAATCTCGCTAATCTCTCGTGGTCAAAATTAGGACTTCAGTGTCAACAAACATGAAGGAAAAACGACATTCAGAAGGAAGCTATACTTCCTAAAAGCTATGCTAGCTACTGCAATTGTTTATTTTTTTCAATTAAACTGTACAAGCTGTTCCTCCAATTTGGAAGACCACCACACTTTTGCTTTTGCCGCTGTGGCTTCTGTTATGATGTCTCTGAATCGTTTGTTATACGTTAAGTCAGCGTAGCTCCCAATTTGCTATCATCTTTCCCATGTGACAATCAACTTTCCTGCATACACAGCTGTCATCGGGCTCCCTCCACACGACAGGATATCAGATCATTAATATGAACACGTTGAATATTTGTGGTTTCGGTAAGGTAAGGCCCTCTTAACATACCCCAGACCACAGGATGATCAGGCCAAATAACTTTGTAGAACCATCAAGAGTCGGAAGGGGTAATCGGGCACAAAATCAGTCTAATTATCCTTTAGTGAGTACCCAGCATAAGACAGACACCTTGCTAAACGTTGAAGCAACATTCGTACCGTAATGTCTGCCCTCAGTCGACCGCCATAACCAGCTCCCTCTCTGCGCGGTATAATGAATAATTAGCATACAATCCCGCTTACTGTAATCACAATGGGACTGCAGTAATAGCAATTGCGGTCATAAGTCTGTAGGAGGGCTGTTTAACAGTGGCGCTACAGGAGACTGTGTGTACATACTGGAGTTATGGATGCACTTGGCTCTTCCAACAGGAGCTGGTATGGTGCTCATAGGGGAAGAAGACAGCGGTTTGTTTTATTCACCGCTTCTTCACTCCCCGGTGGTTTCCATGGGTTTCCATTCTGGAATCAAATCAGAGAAACCGAACCGAGTTCACTTCTACCATTAAATTAGTTTGCCACGATTGCCACTCAAAAGGGAACTTAAAGGGACACACACACGCACAGGCATGGACTGTTTGTGCATGTTTGGAATGTGTGTTTCCCCAAATAGTTGTTGGTGCAGATGTGTGAATGGCAAAAGTGACAACGTGTGTATGTTTGTGTGTGTGTGTGACTGTGTGTTTGTGTGTGTGTATTGTGTTTCAGATGGACCCTGTGCAGAAGGCTGTGATCAACCATACATTTGGTGTCCCCCAGCCTCTCAAGAAAAAGCAAATTATCTCCTGCAACATCTGCCACTTGCGTTTCAACTCCACGGTAAGAAAACGGCCGGAGTGTGTTACCCTTATTCCCATTTCTCAATGTGTTTATTTGTGTGTGTGCACACGTGAATCATGCATGATAGGATTCCTAGAGGGAAACGTTATAATGTTATGTACAACAGATACAGGAACTTGCAGGGGGAGAAAGTAAAGTCTATTCTTAAGACCCTTGTGATTTTTATGTATCTTTTTCCATTATTATTCAGAATTGCTCCCATCTGCAATTACCACTGCTGTTATCTTTCCCACTGACTCAGTGTGTGAGTGTGTGTCTCTGTGTGTGTATAGATGTGGGTGTTTTGTGAGAGTGAGAGTTTTAAGAGTTTTTAGACGCGTATGTGTGTGCTGGTGTGTACGTCTGTGTGTGTGTGTGATTTTGTGCGTGTCCGTAGGTATGTTTTTGCTTGTGTGTTTGTTTGTGTACTTCTTGTAGGTGTGCGTATGTGTGTGTTTGTGTGTGTGTGTGTGTGTGTGTGTGTGTGTGTGTGTGTGTGTGTGTGTGTGTGTGTGTGTGTGTGTGTGTGTGTGCATTTCTGTGTAAGAGCCCCAAGGTATTTCCTTCCTACCAAATTTACCCCCAGAAAATGTTAATTTTGCTTTTATTTTGTGCGCTTGTGTGCGTGCGTTTCTGTGGGAGTGTGTGTGTGTGTGTTGCTTTGAGGGATTAGACAGCGGGGAGTAGGCCGTTTATCAGTAAAGAGCAGAAACAATCAGCTTCCCCAGCAGGAAGCTGCAGTCTCAGCTCCATGCTGTGGTCCCACATCACTTCCACCTCTAGTACATTCACACATACATAGACCCGCAAACTATACACTTACATA
Source organism: Gadus chalcogrammus (assembly GCF_026213295.1). Taxonomy (NCBI): domain Eukaryota; kingdom Metazoa; phylum Chordata; class Actinopteri; order Gadiformes; family Gadidae; genus Gadus; species Gadus chalcogrammus. The sequence continues at coordinate 8,888,766 of NC_079413.1, forward strand.
AACTCACACACTTTACACGTACATACACTTGCACACTTTACACTTACACACACTCACATACTTTACACTTAAATAGACTCACACACTATCCACTTAAATAGACTCACACACTATATACTTACGTAGAGGCACACACTATACACTTAAATAGACTCACACACTATACACTTACATGCACTCACCAACTTAAAACTTACATACACTCACACACATATCCATAAATATGCATGTACACTCACACACAAACACAACACACATGCACACACATATACACTTACACACAAGGACACTCACACTAATCATAATGTATACATATACATGTTCACGCACACACACATACATACACATACCCGCACACACAAAACACAAAAAAAGACAGACACATGTACGCGCACACGTAACCATAGACAAACACACACTCTCCCGAACTCACTGCATACTCGAATGCAGTACTGCAGATACACAAATATAGAAATATAAACAGACACGCAAACTTGTTCAAAAAGAACCACAAACAGGTCAACACATGCACACTCACCTTGGGCATGTACAAAATATATCACCATTTTATGCACATACACACACAGCGCAACAAATACACAAGCAATGATAAAATGAGAAGACATGCTTGCCCTTGCATGACCTCACACACATACACACACACACACACAAACACAATCACACTCGTCTTCAAAGAGAGGCAGGGAGACATAGAAATCACAGTAGAGTGTGAGCTGAGGAAGTGGAAGAGATGACACACACAGTCATCGTTTCCACTTGCCAGGACACGGCCCGCTCCCGTTCCACTTTGAACGTTAAATAAAATAGTCTCATTGACGGTGGGGAAGAGTCCTCGTGATAAACAGTGAGCCCTGTGCACTTTGGTGACAGGTAGCTGTAGGGCACTTTTGGTCTGAGGCTGCCGTATTCATCTTGACTATTACTATAAAAAAAATAATTATACATATATATATATACATATATATATATACATAATACACTGTGTATATATATATATATATATATATATATAGATATAGATATAGATAAAGAGTAAGCAATATAAGTAATATACATATATTGCTTATTCACTATATATATATTTATATATATATATATATATATATATATATATATATATATATATATATTAATCAGAGAAGAACAGAACATATGTGTAATATTTACAATAAATATAACGTCAATGTTAAGAGAAGCTGTCATTTCGACACGGTTTTCCATACGGCACACTTTTATTATGCAGCTACCCCATCAAAGAGCTGTTTCATAATCAGGAATTATGCTGCTGGCTCCTGTGATGACTTTGGGAGAAGTGCATCAAGCGCTAACTGTAAGACGCTGTTCCCATTAGCAATGTTAGCGTAGCCTGACTAACGACGCCGCGATGCCGATGAGACCCATCCCTCTGACGGGTCCTCTGCTAAGTTGCGTGTGGGTTGAAACATACGCCGTAAATGGTGATGAATACGCGAGCTGTGCAGCGTTGATTGCCGCGATGCGAAGTCCACATTTTTATGTATATACGCTATGATATTTGGGATTCACGTTCATTCCCGGTAATCACTGGAGCATAATTAACTACAACCCCTACTTAATTACAGCGTTATCGAGTGAGCGATGAG
>NC_079413.1:8897908-9012908 GCF_026213295.1 Gadus chalcogrammus
GGGGGGGAGAGGGAGGAGGATGAGGAAGTAGAAACCAAACTAGGCATGGAAAGGGGTAAGATAAGATAATGGGGGAGGGAGGATCAGGAGGAGGTGGTGGAGGGGAGGGAGGGGGAGTTGGTTGAGGAGAGGGAGGAGGATGAGGAGGGTCAGGAGGAGGGGGTGTATGAGAGTGAGGAGGTGGTGGATGAGAGGGAGAAGGAGAGGGGGGGGGGGGGAGGAGGCGGAGGATGAGGAAGTAGAAACAAAACTATGCATGGAAAGGGGTAAGATAGGATAATGGGAGAGAGATAGAGAGAGAGAGAGAGAGAGAGAGAGAGAGAGAGAGAGAGAGAGAGAGAGAGAGAGAGAGAGAGAGAGAGAGAGAGAGAGAGAGAGATAATCCTTTGTATTTTTTATGAATTACTTGGTGAATAAGATGCAATGATGAAGTGAGAAAATTAGGATTGAGAGAGAGAAAGAAAGAGAGAGCAAAGAGAGAGAGAAAAATAAATGGAGAGAGAGAGAGAGAGAGAGAGAGAGAGAGAGAGAGAGAGAGAGAGAGAGAGAGAGAGAGAGAGAGAGAGAGAGAGAGAGAGAGAGAGAGAGAGAGAGAGAGAGACGCAGATAATCCGTTGTATTTTTTATGAATAATTTGACGGTTCCAAGGCACTTTTTTCAGAGGGGGTAGCGCACTTTAATGATTCCCCAATTGTGTGCATGGCCTCATGTGAAATTAAAATGCAGTGGAGCGGGCTTTTACGGACACACACGCACACACACACACACACACATACACACACACACACACACACACACACACACACACACACACACACACACACACACACACACACACACACACACACACACACACACACACACACACACACACACACGCACGCACACATCTATATACACACATTCCCACACACACACCACAGTGCTAACATGTAATAAAATAGCACTCCAAATTAGCTCTCTACAAAATGAGTTATGTGTGTAATAAAACAGAGGGCTGTCAGGGACAGCTTACTCTGGTCTAATGACCAAATGATCAGAACCATTTAGAACCGATAACCCACCCATCTGCTCTGCAAGTAGATCAACACACTGCCGCTTAACACAAGGATACGTTTGGGCTGTACAACTTTACCGTGGTTTTGCCCTGTACTGAATTGTAATCATTGTTGCATAGTGCATACACTACAGAGATGCAGAGATGAACTGCGAAGGAGAAACTAGCTCCTAGTCCATTGAAACACAGAGCATGAATGATTGTGTTTATTACTCGTATAGATAGGTTTGAACCAATGTGCATACCATTTATCTATTATCTTTTGTATTTTTTTTATATTTTATGCATTTTGTGTGTACATTTTACACTTTTTAAATTCGTGACTAGTAGAATTTCAAAGGGCCAACATACCAAGACCAAACCTACCAAGCGATCAAATCGAATTCTGCTCAGCAAAGGAACAACCATTATCTACCATTATCAATGGTTGACTCCAGATATTGGGGATCCCGTTTTGTTGCTGGCATCTTCAAAGGCAACAGCCAGCCCAGTAATGATAATTCATACAGGCACACATGCACACAAAATACATTTAAAAAACAACATACATACAGAGAGGTATAGTGAGTTTTCGCTCGATCAGCGGGTTACAATGCTTAGTTTCTGAGATGATGAGAGGGAGAGAAAAGAAGGATAGAGAGAGAGTGAGAGAGAAAGAGAGAGAGGGAGAGAGAGATCTTGTTTGCACATGTCTACGGATCAATACACTGTATGTCGTTCCTCAGATATATATTTACTCCGGGAGTCTGTCCACTTTAATTGGATGGGCAGGACTTGCGTTAAAATCCCCTTCGAGTTCAATGAAAGCAATGATAGCCTCTATGACAGTGATGTTAACACCAGCACTCTGTGGCTGCAGAGTACCATTCCATGGGTAATTGAGTGTGTCGGGTGGCGAGAGACTGGACTTTGATCTGACAGACTGCCAATCTCGCTGGCAGTCTGTGTCATCACACGAGTCTTCAGGGGTTACGAAGGGGGTTGATTGACAGGCCAAATGACAGGAGGTATTGTCTAAGGATATGTATGTATGTGTGTGTGTGTGTGTGTGTGTGTGTGTGTGTGTGTGTGTGTGTGTGTGTGTGTGTGTGTGTGTGTGTGTGTGTGTGTGTGTGTGTGTGTGTGTGTGTGTGTGTGTGTGCGTTTGCGTTGGTGTGGGCTGAAGTGCCAACCCAAGTGGTAGCATTTTTTCGTTCACCCTCACATGTTTTTTGGTGACTTTTTGTGACAGAAGGCATTGTCTTTGCCTTCTGTGGTATGTTTTCTAAAAGGCTCGGACAATGTGGAGGAATTCCCCTTCACTGAGATATCTCAAACAATGAATGAGAGAATGAGTTCCTTTTTGAATGAATCCAAGACTCACTCACTGGATTTTCCCAGCACCCTCGGCGCCGGCGAAATCCCCGGATCGGTATCACCTCCAGACATGCCAGGGACTTCTCCGGTGGCCTTGTCTTTTACTTTAAGCTGAGGATCATAGCCTCGTGTCTGGGCGGTCGAGCTCAGGGGGCGGCGGTGAGCCGAAATACCCCAAGGGGTCATTCTCATTAAAGCCCAAAAAACGATGGGGACTGCCTGATCTCTGCTATTCGGATTCCTTTCTGCAAAAAAAAAACAGGACAAGAGGGGATGACCCCTATCTCCGTGATGAATTCAGTGCGGGACGTGAACAGAGGGAAAAATCAATGGAGCGCGGTCGGGGTTGTCGGCGGAGGGAAGGAGAGAAGATGAAAAGGATATATATAGCGTCGGTTCACTGGGGGCTAAAGTGTGTGACTCCCTCGGGGAGGAGTTCGGGGGAGGAGAGAGGTGTGTGTGTGTGTGTGTGTTTGTGCGTGCGTGTGTGTGATGGAACTCCCGTGACTTATCGGCCCGGTTCTGGCAGTCGATTGGATTGTTTGTATTGACTGAGCCTCAGGTCTTTCACTTGATATTTAAATAGCGAGGGCGAGCGGAGGTGTGAGGTGTGAGGTGAGAGAGAGAGAGAGAGAGAGAGAGAGAGAGAGAGAGAGAGGAGAGAGGGAGAGAGAGAGAGAGAGAGAGAGAGAGAGAGAGAGAGAGAGAGAGAGAGAGAGAGAGAGAGAGAGAGAGAGAGAGAGAGAGAGAGAGGGAGAGGGGGAGAGAGAGAGAGGGAAAGAGAGTGTGTGTTGGTGTTGAAGGTTAGAGGACTGATGGCATTTGTTCTTCTGAACTGGTGATCTCTATCTTAATCTTGTCCTTTAATTGTTCAAAACAGAACAATGACAATGCTAGCTCAATACCAATACCAATACAATTAAAATGTTACTCACACAACATCTACTGAATCGCACACAGTTTTCTGAAATGCGCAAGCTAACAAGCTTATAAATGCCAAGCTGACCTCGACCTTCACGTGGATGGTGTGTGTTAAAGCACATCAGCGCATTAACTTTTATCATAAGCTTTGTCGTTTTAATGTTGAAAATACCTTAAAGGGGACCTATTATGCTTTTTCGACTTTTATGACCTATAAACGTTGTTATAATGATTGATAGTCATGTTTAACCATACTTAAGTGTCAAATAAAGACGTACATGCATTTCAACGTATTCCCTGCTGACAGTCTGGGGTGGCTGTGCAGAGCGCTACACACTCGGGACAACGTTTGCGATTCACTTGTTCACATTTCCGGGAAATCATCTACGTAGAGGCACTCCTGCCGCGCCCCCCATATGCCTGGTCAAATCTGCCCGCGCGCGCGCTTCAAGGAAGGTAACCAATCACAACGGAGTTGGGTTGGCAGGAGGGGGGCGAGGGGGCGGAGAAGGACGAAACCGAGCGTTGACAGAGAATGCTGAAAGCGCCCAGATGAGAGGAAGAGTTTCCCGAAAATCTACATCGTTTTTTGTGCTATGATTCGTGTCAGGTTGCGCTATAGGAGTCATTAATAAGAAATGAAGACAAGAAACGTAGTAAAATAGGTCCTCTTTAATGAAAAGGTTTTATTCCAGTTCTATTGAATTAGTGTTCCGATTCTCCTTTGTCAGCTGGTACGGGTCACTTCCCCTAAAAAAAATAGATATATACATTGCAGGGTATTTTGAAATGGGCAGCAAAAGTGCAGGCACAACCTTGATAACCTTGATAACCTTCCTCGTTTGTACCAGGTTAGGATTTTAAAGAAGGCTGGCTGATCATAGCCTCCCCCTGTCAAAGGACTTCATGTTGCTTCTGTCTGGCCCTAGGTAGTGCCGCCCATTCTTCCGGCGAATTGAGTTTGCCCTGCACAAGGGTCTGGAGAAGAGCAATACATTCCTTTCTGCTTCCGATACGTTTTTGCGGGAGCCAATCACCCAGCTGGCTTTTCCCCTTGGCGCACTATTGGCTGGTTTAACACAATGACGACAGGGAAGCGACGGCAAGCAGCCAATCGCGTACAGAGTCAGTTGAACTAGGCCCGTTGCTCATGCCACTTGTGCTGAAGAAAATGACGGCAGCTTCCCCAGTCCAACGTTCAATCTACGATTGGCTTGGTCTGGTAATAGCCAGGCTAGTCTAGCCCCAGATACAATCTGCCAAAAAGGACAAATTGGACAAATAGACTTTTTGCCATTTAACTTTTGGATAACTCTATGTGATTTTATATTTCACTCATTTAAGCAATTATTTATGTTTGTCTGATGGGTATGAATTTACTGCTTAGTTTCTTCTACAAATGGTTCCTTTAGGGATAATGCAAAAATCCTTGATCGTTGAACACAAGTTCATCAAACGATGCCAGACTGCATCCGCTTTTCCTCACACGTCACCCTCTGGGCAGACGAAAGGTGAGATAAAATGTTCTGACTTCCGCTCTTCCCCAGGTATCATCAGTCTGCCCGCTCTGGAAGCGCCCGACCAGGAGGTGAAGATGGAGGAGAGCCCCCCCAGCAGCTCAGCCATGCTGACGCCCGAGTCCGAGGTCTCCTCCGGGGACTCCGTGGCTCTGTCGCCTCCCCAGGTGTCCCCCTCCCCACAGCAGCCCTCCGAGACCGCCTCCGACGCCGGGACCCCAGAGTCCGTCGGTTCCGTGGGCACGGACCCGGGGACCGACCCGGGGACCGACCCGGGCACGGTGAGCCCCGGGCTGACCATGCCCGCGGAGGGTGAGGCGTGCACGGAGGAAGACAAGGACGACGCCATGAAGGGCAAAGCACACCTCCACTGCCCGGTCTGCAAGGTCACAGTCAACTCCACCTCTCAACTGGACGCTCACAACACCGGTGAGTGGGATGACTTTGCGGCTCTCAAATCTGTGGCTTCTTGTGATTGAGAGGAGGGGGGCTAGGGGGACTAGACCATAAAAAACTGCCTTTTTCAAAACGGTGCAGCTAATGCATTCTAGACACTTTTTAGTTCTGAGTCAGTAGTGGTGGCCAGGCATATCTTTTTGCAATCAAATCAAATGAACTCCAATACAGCAGTCAAGGCTCTGGTTGCAGAAGGGAGCTCTGTTTTTTATAACCTGCCGTGGGAAATGACCTTGAACTGACCTCTGACCTCTTCTAGGCACCAAGCACAAACTGATGCTGGAGGGTCAGCCTGTGCAGCCGCGGCGCCGGGGCAAAGCGGTGGCGGCCCGGTCCGCCTGCAAGAGCAAGCGGCTGGGCACCAAGGGCAGCGTGGGGGTGCCCAGCAAGAACTTCCAGTGTGAGGTGTGCGAGATCTTCGTCAACTCCGAGACCCAGCTCAGTCAGGTGAGGCCGCGGAGGAAGACGTTGGCTCTATGTAGTAGGTTCACATCAGGAAGGGAGGGGGGGGGGCGAGGGAGGGAGGATCTAACGTGAAGACACGTATGTAGAATAAAGAATTGGTCAAAATGTATCAAGGGACGTCAACTGTTTTTTTTGTGTTATTACATCACAACTCACAGGAGCTTTAGTGAAGCTAAGTTAGACCTTGAATCAGGTGACTGTATGCTAGGAAGGATGAATCGATGGATAGATTAATGGATATCGATATGGAAAAACAATGTGCTTTAACGATAGAGACAGGAAGGGAGCACTGGATTGCTCCAGGCAGAGGCAGTGATGCTGAACTTTGGGTGCTGTAGATTTGTTAAGGCGTTAAGTCCGCGGGCGTCCTAACAGGACTCCGTTCAAGATGCCCTCCTTAGAGATGATGCCTTTGCAGCCGTAGCCCATTAGTAGCTTCGACGATACACATGACTACGATGACCGTTGCCACCAAGGGCATTTATTTGTATTTGTTATAATTCACTCCAGTCAAGGGTGCTGCAAACAAAGCAAAGCTGTGGCTGTTGCTACTGCACTGATGCGTTCCTCTGGGTTCTCCACAGCACATGAACAGCAGGAGGCACAAGGACCGATTGGCAGGCAAACCCCCCAAACCCAAGTTCACCCCCCACAACAAGACCCCGCAGAGCACCAGCTTAGCGGTAAGTCACAGCAGGCGCCCAGATGAGGCAGACACACAGTGTCACATAAATAGGCAATCAAGCAGACCCTCAAGGAACACAAACTAGACATAATTGCTTTTTTCTTATCGCAGATTTGCTACGAATAATGCCCGTAAACTATGCAAGAATTGGAGCATAAATCTAAAAATGATTATGAGTTTAGCTCAGAACAGCCAAGCACTATTTCGGAGCGCGCATTTTTCTGTTGTTACAGTTGGCTGGTTTGACCTTAATTCTGACAGACTCATAATGCGCGCGTGCACACACACACGCACCCCACACATGGTGCACACACACACACACACACACACACACACACACACACACACACACACACACACACACACACACACACACACACACACACACACGCACGCACGCACGCACGCACGCACGCGCGCGCGCGCGCGCGCGCACACACACACACACACACACACACACACACACACACACACACACACACACATACACAGAGAGACAGGTACACTCTGGCACATACTTAGACCTCATTACAGTGTCCTCAGGGATGGGGGAAGGGGGGGGACGACGACTGGGTGAGACAGCATGTCTGTGTGTCTGCCCTGTCAGGTAGGTTAAGCACACACACACACACTCTGTTGTAAGTAATGAACCCCACGCAGCCCCCCCCCCCCCCCCCTCCATCCCCACACAGGAGGCAGCTCGCCCGTTCTAAAACAGTCTCTCTTGTCCCACCACTGACCAGCTCTGACAACAGACTCCTGAATCAGCACTCGCCATTAATCACTCCTTTATTCCCTCGCTCCTGTCACATGTGATGCACCTTATCTCTCCTTCTCCTCCCACTCACGGAACCTCCTCCTCTTCCTCTTCCTCCTCCCCCTTATACCCCTCCTCCCCCTGATACCCTCCTCCTCCCCCTGATACCCTCCTCCTCCTCCCCCTGATACCCTCCTCCTCCCTCTGATACCCTCCTCCTCCCCCTGATACCCTCCTCCTCCCTCTGACACCCTCCTCCTCCCCCTGACACCCTCCTCCTCCCCCTGAAACCCTCCTCCTCCCCCTGACACCCTCCTCCTCCCCCTGATACCCTCCTCCTCCTGATACCCTCCTCCCCCTCCCCCTGACACCCTTCTCCTCCCCCTGATACCCTCCTCCTCCCCCTGACACCCTCCTCCTCCCCCTGATACCCTCCTCCTCCCCCTGATACCCCACTCCCCCTGATACCCTCCCCCCTCCTCCTGATACCCCACACCCCTTGATACCCTCCTCCTCCCCCTGATACCCTCCTCCTCCTGATACCCTCCCACTCCTCCTGATACCCTCTCCTCCCTCCCTACAGAGCGTCCGGTGGAGTGGCTATGCGGGCGGGGCGGTGTCGGCCATGAAGAAAGTGTTCAGCCAATACAACCTCACCTCCCTCTCCTCGCAGGTGAGTGAGGCTAGGGATAGGACACCACGGGACCGTGATAAGGCTAGGGATAGGACACCATGGGACAGTGATAAGGCTAGGGATAGGACACCACGGGACAGTGATAAGGCTAGGGATAGGACACCACGGGACAGTGATAAGGCTAGGGATAGGACACCACGGGACAGTGATGAGGCTAGGGATAGGACACCACGGGACAGTGATAAGGCTAGGGATAGGACACCACGGGACAGTGATAAGGCTAGGGATAGGACACCACGGGACAGTGATGAGGCTAGGGATAGGACACCACGGGACAGTGATAAGGCTAGGGATAGGACACCACGGGACAGTGATAAGGCTAGGGATAGGACACCACGGGACAGTGATAAGGCTAGGGATAGGACACCACGGGACAGTGATGAGGCTAGGGATAGGACACCACGGGACAGTGATAAGGCTAGGGATAGGACACCACGGGACAGTGATAAGGCTAGGGATAGGACACCACGGGACAGTGATGAGGCTAGGGATAGGACACCAAGGGACAGTGATAAGGCTAGGGACAGGACACCACGGGACAGTAATGAGGCTAGAGATAGGACACCACGGGACAGTGATGAGGCAAGGGATACGAACAGAGCCAGGGGGAAGGGAACAGAAAGTCAGGATGAATCTCCACTGCTGGTGCCTTCAACGAAGCAGGCTTCGCTGTGCTCTTTTCATAGGGTCAGTCTGTTGTGGGTCATTTCAATGAGTTGTCCATTAAACCGCACCCATTAACCTGCCCTTTCTTCATATATCACACTGAGAGCTGCCTGAGTGAGCATCTCTTAGTGAACTACGGTGGAAAATGAAATGTGAGCTGGGATCTAAAAAGTATATTCTTACCTTGGGGACCAATTCTTCCATATTGTTGAGAAAAGTAAATCTATTTAGTAGAGTCTCCAAGGGGTTCACAGGCATACATATACCTCACCCCTTTGCCATAAGTCCCTGAATCCTCTAAAGGGCAAGAAAGAACTCCCAATAACTCCAAAGAAACATTGAGAAAGGCCGCACAAGGGGGGGTGCTTCCTGAGTCAGTCATTGAGTTATGAGTAAATAGTAGATTGTTAAATTGCGACCAATCATGATGACTGTAAAATAAAAGATCATCAATCAATCATGTCATCAATGATTCAGTCCTAGACACATGACAAGGCACAAACCAAAGTTGAAAGCATTATCATAGATTATCATAATTTCGAAGATAAAAACAAAAGGGTTTCTAGGATGGAGGTGGGTGTTTTATCCCCATGGTTATTACCCGAGGCAACTTTGGAATATTTTATAGTACCGACGTTGAATATGAGCGTTATAATGAGCAATGTCGTATGAAATGCTTCACACACCATGTCGTTGTTTTCTTAGTGTCCGGGAATCCTCACCCTCTCTCGAGTGCAAACATCATGTTAACCGCTGGTCAGAATGAGCTTCAGCATCCACACACACCGTGGCGTCATACTATTACCTTCCGAAAAGAATAGCCCTCTCTTGCACGCTGCAAACTGCCTTGACAGAGCTCTACACATCCACACACAGCTCACCGCCTTCATCCCTTGGTCGTGAACCTCGAAGAGTATTCTAAAAGGCACATCGCCGTCACGAAATTGAAAAATATAAAAACATAAAATATAATAATAATATAATATTATTATATTTTTTAATTTTCTTTTAAATTTTTGAAATTTAATAACCTCAATTGCCCCCTGGGGACAAATAACGTTTTTTTTTTTTTTTTTTTAATTTTTTTAATTTTGAAAGGATCGTTACCCGTGTTTGGAAAAGAGTGTTAGGCAGAGATCTGCAAAACCATCGGATTTTACTGCTGTTTTCTCTAAATGATGGTCTGATCTCAATAGCAATGGCATGGATCACAATGTTGACGATCATATCATGCATATTGTCACCAAAATAAAACGATAAAAGGTTTTGGGTTGACGGGCTCTTTAAAGACGGTTCTTCTGTTATTCTCCATCTCCCGACCGTCATGACCTGCCTCTCCCCCGCCCTGCAGACCAAGCTGGCCTTGCAGAAGCAGCTCACCAAGACCCTGACCGCCACGAGCTTCCTGCCCAGCGCGCTCACCCAGCCGGCACTGTGCGCAATGGCTGCCAACCCCCTGGCCCTGAGGCACCCGGGCGGCACCACCACCTTCATCCAGAACCCCTTCCTGGGACCCACACTGTTCCGGCCCGCCCCAGGGCCTCTGAGGGCCACGCACACGCCCATCCTCTTCTCCCCCTACTGAAAACAAAACAGAAAGCCGGGGCTGGCTCCCTATTCGTCCACCCAGGGTTAATGACCGCAATGTTACCCCCTCCCCCCCCCACCCCTACCCACCCCCCATTCATCCTTAGTGTGACCAACTCCATAAGGGCCACACACTGAAAACTATGCAGCCCATCTGACCTAAGACATAGAGAGAGAGAGAGGGAGAGGGAGAGAGAGAGAGGGGGAGAGAGAGAGAGAGAGAGAGAGAGAGAGAGAGAGGGGGAGAGAGAGAGAGAGAGAGAGAGAGAGAGAGAGAGAGAGAGAGAGAGAGAGAACGGGACAGGCACAAGGAAAGGAGGCTCTCTCTCATAGCCATTCGTGTGGGTCAACATGGTTCATCCATAGTGTCGTCGTGTCACTTGTTAGAGAACAATAATAGGAAAATCTAGTTGTAAATATGGTGTGGTCCGCCAAGAATAAGCTCCCTTTACTCAATGCTCTTTTTTCTGCTCTATTTTGTTTTGTTCTGAATTAGCCATGAGGGGGGGGGGGGGGGGGGTGGGGGAGAAGTTAATTAATAGTTGGTGCGGTTGTGTCTTTGGCCTTGTCTGCAGCGGAGACACGAGCCGTGCGTTTCGGCTGGAAATGCTCTCGGCTGTGCCCCTGAGCGCTCCAGATCCCCTCAGAAGAACCTTGTCAGAACCTTCTAGTCCATCCCCCCCCAACCCCGCACGTAACCTTAGTGACGTGCCCCTCAGCCTCCTCCTCTCCTTCCTCCTTTTTTTTTGTTCATGTTGTTCAGGGTGTTCATTCACACAGATCAGACAGGCAGACTTCACGATGATTCAGCCATTCCCCCCCCCCCCCCCCCCCCCCCCCCCCCCCCCCCCCCCCCCCCCCCTTCCATCTGCAGCCAGGGTCAAATGCCTTCTTTATTTATTTCCTATCCCACGTCCTCAGGATTTAGCGCTCATGAATAACCCCCCCGCAAAGCTAAAAGATCAAACTGTTTCTGCCTTTCTTTTTTTGGTTTGTGATAAAGACTTCTTTCGCGGCCTCATTGTGACGGTACACCCACACCATTATCATCTTCCAAAAACAATCAGCGCACACAGATTATTCCAGAAGTTGGTGTTTTATCATTGTGAATTCTTGTTATTTTTTGATTGATGAATTTCTGCCTTTCTTTGCCCGACCGGCCTTGTTTTCCTTGCCATTTGTGTTTGTTATTTGATAATACAATAAGACAGAAAAATATAGAAACATAATAGGCAAAAAAAAATACCAACAGGTCACATTGACAAAACCATCACAGAAAATATGACGGGCAAAGTCTGAGCTTTCCAAACTGGTGTCATCCAACCATGCGGTTGGATGCGCATGTGAACAGCTCACCCTACTCCACGCTGATCAAGACAAACATTTACACCTATCGAATGACGGGAATAAAGCACAGTGCCATGGCAACCACATTCAAAGCACCTTAAAGCTCATTTAATTACAAAAGCAATTTAAGTAGCTTTTGTTTTTTTCTTAATTTTTTTTTTCAAACAAACTAATGCCAATTCAACTGAACATTTCAGTTAAACATAAACAATCAAGTGGGATCAGATTCTGACTTTAAAACATGACACGTCGGGATTCTCAATCTCATATTTTAAAGCAATACATCCGATATGTTTGAAATGTGTTACTGTGTTTTTATCTTTGTGTGATGGGTGGCTTTATTTGGTCTATAATGTACAGTCTCGTGTCTCCAGCTATGAACTCCCATGTACCCTGTTCCTCTCATTCGGAAGTGTCTGTGAAGAGGAAAATGAAGAGACTGGGACTTCATTGATGCCATTGCTCTTAATGCTTTCATGTTGTCAGGATCCTTACATGGAGACACAGAGTTGATGTGCCCCATTCATTGTTTTTTTTATTCTCGTACTGTAAAAGAGAGAAAGGGTACTTCGGCTTCATCTGACTTTACTGTTTCACAAGATTAAGAAAAGATATGTATACGGTTTTCTTCTTAGGAATATCATGTTGAAGAGAAAGTTGTTCCAAGTGGTGTCAGATTTCTTACGATCTTGATGGGTTTGTCCGTCTCTCCCCCATATCTACCATTCTTTCTTTGGGAGGACGATTCTTATCAACCTTCCCCAACGCCCTACCAAACAACACTCATATCACTTAAACTAAGAGTAACGGAGAGAAAATCCTATAGATTTTCATTGTGCAATATACAGTATGTAGTTGTTTTTGGTGTAACAGTGCCATCTGTTGTAAAAACCTAGTAATTGCGACAAGTGCTTGTGCTTCTCCATGATCTTGGGTCTTGCGATTGCATCTAAGGACCTCCAAGTCTTTTCCAGAGGTCTCTTATCGCCATACCAATGTGTGTTTTAACACCTACTCTCTTACACAATATCAAAGGACTGGCCATGCTTTCAACATCCTAATTTGTCCAGTTTGTCTCTAGGATTCAATGGAAAAATCGGAGCTAAGGGAGTACCTCCTTAAAATAAAAAATCTACAGAAGGTTTTATTATATGTAGAAAAATATAGAATAACTATAGAGATTTATCAGGGTTACTATTGTTTCTGTAATTTCATGAAATGTTGTTATTATAGACGAGAATAGATTTGTTATTGTAGGATATATGTGGTGGACACTGCTGTATGACAGAAGTTCTTTGTTTTTGTTTAATTTATGTGCTTTTTGCTTAAGTACAGACATACAAAATGAGTGCTTCAGTGAGTTTTTTCTAATCTTTCTTTCAAGGTCCATCGATTAATACCGGGGTTTATGTTTGAGATCATATCTTAAATTCACATGAGAAAGGCCTTTTCGCACAGCAGTGAGATGACGATGATAATCTGGCCATCTGTTGTGTGTATATTCATTTGTGGGACCAGAGGGCAGACAACACTGTACGTAGGAGTCAAAGCTTACATTCAAAAACAAATGTGCTTTCCCGGAAAAGATTTTGGATGATAACGTTTTTAGAAATTGCTAAAAAATAAAGAATACGTAACTAAAGGTGTGTGTGTGTGTGTGTGTGTGTGTGTGTGTGTGTGTGTGTGTGTGTGTGTGTGTGTGTGTGTGTGTGTGTGTGTGTGTGTGTGTGTGTGTGTTTGTGTGTGTGTGTGTCTGTGTGTGTCTGTGTGTGTAAGAGAAAGAGAGAGAGATTGTGTGCGTGTGTGTGTGTGTGTGTGTGTGTGTGTGTGTGTGTGTGTGTGTGTGTGTGTGTGTGTGTGTGTGTGTGTGTGTGTGTGTGTGTGTGTGTGTGTGTGTGTGATCTAACCCATCATCATAGTTGTGTGTCATTAGCATTATGTTAAACTCAAAGATCAGATGGACTTGCTGTATGAATTATTTTCATAAAACCACCGTAGATTCCACCTATCTATGTCTACCTTCATTGTTGAGCAATAAATGTTTGTTAAGTTTTGTTCATATGATAAAAACTTAAGTTGAAAAATTATAAGGCACAATGGCACTTGTCAGCTCTCTTGCCAATGGTGTAACCATTCATTTGTTTTGAATAAAACACCTGGATGAAAAAGGTCTGTCTTAGTTTAGCATATTCCAATAGAGTGAAAATATGGCGCTATCGGTGAAGACACAAGGAACAATTACTTTTGTATACAACTAATTTAAATCACTCTAAACCAATTGTCACAAGAAATCTGTGACAATGAGTATAGTTTTCTGGAAACACAATGTACTGATTTTAAACTACTGGCTGTCTGGGCAGTTCATTGTGATCTTTTCAAGGATCCGGGACACACCCACATAAACGCAGCGTTTGATTTAGTCTGTTTGCGAATTCTCTACATATTGGCCATAAATCATGCTCTTTAGGAAAGGTTGTGTTCGACGCTTGGATCCTTTAACCAAATATTTAAATGTCAATGTTCCCCCCTTACTGGTACAATGTGCTCTCCATCATCTCTAAAGCCTGTGTACAAGTCACAGCCCAATCTCCCTGGAGTCTAAATATACCCCAGTAGACAGTGTGATGCATCAAAATATTTCTGTGCAGTTTCTCTTCTATTCCCCTCGATTCAAACTGTTACTTGGTCCAATTACTTACAGCCTTGCTTCCAGTCCATGTCCATCCCAACAACTTTATTTTATTTATTTTTATACGACACTGCCACTGTGCAGTGCAGTAGTTGGTCATCACTCTGTAGATCTCAGCCCTCCTCCTCCCCACCTCCCCTCCCTCTGGACCCTGAAGATAAGCACCACAACCACAACAACAACCAGCACAACACGACCCCTGGGATGTCAATCAAAGCGAAAGCCATCGGGACGTCCAGCACTGACCGTCACGCCAGTGGACAAGCAGCTACAGCACGCCATGACCTTGGTGGAACGGTTACACTGGCACACCCCCCCCCCCCCCCCCCCAACACACACACAAACACACACACACACACACACACACACACACACACACACACACACACACACACACACACACACACACACACACACACACACACACACACACAGACACACACACACACACACACACACACACACACACACACACACACACACACACCTAAACACACACACACACACACACACACACACACACAGACTCCATCCTGTATTGATCCACATGCCTTATCTCACTTCCCTTCTCTAGATGGACGAAGTTCCTCCACCCAATCAACTGATGCTCTCCTTTACTTTCAATGTCAACCCCCTATTTCCACTGCCTTGTGTTTGTGTGTGTGTGTGTGTGTGTGTGTGTGTGTGTGTGTGTGTGTGTGTGTGTGTGTGTGTGTGTGTGTGTGTGTGTGTGTGTGTGTGTGTGTGTGTGTGTGTGTGTGTGTGTAGGTGTGTGTGTTTAGGTGTGTGTGTGTGTGTGTCTAAGTGTGTGTGCTTGTGTGTGTCTGGGTGTGTTTGTGTGTGTGGGCAGGCAGTCGGGCGGTTGGGTGATCAACTGTTTATTTTTTATTTAAATGAATTGTAACATGATCTACTCAGTCTACAATGACACACAACTGAGAGAAATCCAGCTATTGTTATGTTGTCGTTTTAGCTGTTCCATAATTAAATTATTAAATATTATTTATAATATTTAATATATTATTTAATATATTTAATATATTATTTATGATCATGAGTTCTATTCTGTTACATGTTTGAAAAGGAAGCGGTATTGTGAAAATATAGCTCTTCTTTTGATAAAAGTTTATTTATTCAGCGTGACTGAGGTTGCGAGTGACATACTATCAGGGAGAATGCAGGCAGAGAAATGGGGTGAGCGGTGAGATAAATCAATACAATCTTCAAATGCCAGTGTTTTTATTTGACACTTTATTAGGCTTTAAGCGTTCTTGTATTGACAAGGCTGTGACGTGTCTCCGTGTCTTCACGCAAGTCAGAGGCGGACACAAACACAGCCCTACACATTCTTTGCCGGGTCTGCAACAAATACTTACTCTGAATATAAAATTCTGAGAATTATCTTCCTCAGTTTATTCCGCCATGGCTTGAAGATATGGGATATTTCTACTAACGACAAGCAGTCTGGTAAGGATGTAAATATAAACTGTAGTCATTTTAGGTTATCTCGTTAAAAAGCTAGAGCACAGTGTCAAATGAAACAGCTTGCACTGAAAATCATGGACCCATTTTTTTTATAAACCGATGACTGATATAACTCGTTCCAGCTGCCTTGCAGAATTGAAGTCTGTTACATTCGGTGGGGGGCCAGGACAATTATTCACTTCTTTTTTCATAGGATAAGACGCAGTCTTGGTCACATGCAAGAGGAAAGCTTGCCATGCTTTCAAACAACACATTGTAGGGTAGATAAAGGAGCCATGGCTGCATTGAACTTTGGCTGGAAGAGATATTACCCCTTCCAGAGCAGCTTTATTGGAAATATTGTTTCTTTTTTTGTGACAGAGCCCCAGAATAATAAAAGGAAAATAAGACTTTCACAAAATTTCTTTGACACCATCATCAAAGATTACTGTGTATTATTCCGTTTTTAGTGACATGCCTGTCTTATATTTGAGGAGGTAACCCAGAAATCCTATGATTATCGAAGTCTCTAATCATAGGTTTAACACTTGTCACTTCATCTTCCCCTAATTATAAATAGACAATTACATTTTTAATTCCTATGGAAAAAAGTAATAGAAGAGCGTCTAACTGAGGCTGATAGTTTGAACATGTAGCCCTAAAGGCAAATAAATAAATCAAGTAATGTTTTTCACGCTTTATTTCAGAGATGAGGGATGACATGAAACACTTTTTGGCAGTATTACCTTCCCTACAGGAGGAGAAACTGCCTTCCTTTCTGAATAAATTGGCCAGCGTAGGGGTTTAATCTGAATGGGACTTTCATCCAAGAGGATGATCTGCAAGACCACATCAAACCATTACAGTGTCGCCGGCTTCCCAATGCATGGCGTGTTGAAGGTATGTGCTGGAATTTCCCTCATACTTATAAAGCACAAAAGCGAGTCAAACTAAGGACTTTTTAATTTAATATAAATGGGTATGTCTAACTGACTGCTATCGACCCAGCCGATGCAGAGGACTCCAACTCCAGCGCATCCATCACATCCCATAGCACTCCAGGAGGGTCAAGCCCCACCAGCTCCGGTTCAACAATCGATGTAAGCTCTTGGCTAGACAATTCTGTTGTCTCTTGGACCTGGATACCTTCTTGCGTGACACAAGAAGGTATCCCAGTCCAAGGGACCTTGATAACTGCCATTGCACTTAATAAACGTCCCCACTGCCAAAAGCTGCAGAGAAATGGTTAGAATCATTTTAGATTGAATGAGACTGAAGTAGTTGAATCCAACAAGAGCCGACTGCACCACAGTCGGCAAGACGATTGTATCCGAATAGCTTTACCAATATCCTGAGCGATGGTACTAGAATTGGCATCCCTGGTCACAAAAATAACAACAACAGAGTGGAGCATGTAAATCGTGGCCACACACTGTCCAGGCGTCAGAAGCCTAAAATACTTTCACATGCATCTGTTGGAGACCTTACCCGGGGACCAGCTGACCAACACGGCCTGTGTGCACAATGGCAGCCAGACTGTCCACCAGACCAATTAGAGGAGTTGCTCAGAAGACGGCAAGAGATGAAAGACCTCTACAGCACTGAGGGACCGTCTGAATCAGATCGGGGACATCTAGGTCAACTTGTGGCAGTGACAAACCCCATTTCAACATAAATCCATCAATGCCTCCCCGAGTCCATCCATTGTTGATTTGAAGATTGACCGGTCATATCGTTTAACGACAAAAGGGCAGTACAATCGTTTTAAATACTTACAGACATTAGTATCCACATGAAAATGAAACGGGCAGTGGCTGAAAAGGGGAAGCTGATAATATATTGTTTCAGCATAAGCCAGTTGGCACAGACACTCTCCAAAACAGGCCATCCGGAGGCGGTTCGAGCGCATGAGGAAACCTCTCTCGCCCTTGAGCAATCCTCCCCCTAATGGCCCCCTTGAAAGAGGAGGCTGAGGGACTTATTCTCCAGGCTGATGTAAGTGGGACATTTTGGTTGTGGATGTAATGTATTTCAGATCAATTGTAATTCACCATTTAGGTATTGGGGACAGCAGCAGATGCAGAACAGGCTTTGATGCTCCAAGACCCGCCAAGGCCCAGACTTCCCGGCTTACACCGGGAGCAGTTGCTGCAGCATGTCTGCCTCCCCAGGACCGAGTCCCTTGGTGGGGCTCTTGATGAGGCCACACGGGCAGAGGTGGAGCTTTCCAACAGACCCAGCCAGCAGCCGCCTGCTACCTCCCGACCACAGGTCCAGCAAGCGTACCGTAAGAAAGTCTGGATAGAGCGGAGGACGTCTGGACCGGCCAACCGCTACTGCCATAGGTGTGGTGAACATGCAGGCTGTCTCATGCCTGCATGCCCTACAGCAGAATGGTCCAGTTCAAATAAAGGCAGCTCCCGGGTTTGTGTGGTGTATAGGGCATGAGAGTTGCAAACTGCTGTAACCTGGGCTCCGTCTGGCCATTCCCATGCTGCTCACCACTTTTTTAAAAAAAACGACTTAATGGTTATATTAGTAATTGTTAATACACTTACTTGGCCAGCACTGGTTAACTTTTCCCAGTGGAATGATGAGCTAAAACGTCCTCACCGGATACAGATGTATATTGGTAAAATGTGTAAAGGTTTTAAATCAACACCTTGTAGGCTGGCCACTACAGAAGCACACTTATAAGACCCTTTTTTTTATCCTATTCATCCACTCTCACAAAGTATTTAACTTTTTTCACACATTTCACAAGGCTCTAGATTTACATGTATATATATATAAAAGTATATATTTTGACCCGACTCTTGGGACCAAAGCTTCCTCAACAAAGAACAAAATTAATCTTTTCGTGTCCACTCTCCTGGGATGAAAGCCCTGATGGACTTTGACTGGCTGTGTGGCTGTTGACTGGCTGTGAGGCATTCATTATTTTTTCTTCTCAGATGTAGTTTCTTCATTCCCTAAACAGCCACATTAGCGTTGTTTCTTCCTTTTGTTAAAAGCGAACACACACCGAACACGTGCGCGCATACACAATCGCACAAAGACACACACGCACACGCACATGCACACACAAACACACAAACACACAAACACACTGATGTGAATGCCTCTTGAATGTTGATTATATTTTGTGTTGTATTATATTCAATGCCGAGAATATATTTGCATGTTATATCCATTTTAAGTGTTTGACAAATATTTTAAAAGTTGGGTTGTCTTTAAGATTGAATATATAATAGCAATGTTTCAAGTTTACCTTTGGTTAAATAAACACCACACACACACAAAAACACACACACACACACACACACACACACACACACACACACACACACACACACACACACACACACACACACACACACACACACACATACACACACACACACACACACACACACACACACACACACACACACACACACACACACACACACACACACACACACACACACACACACACAAACACTTATTGTTATCCTTGGACTTATCCACTGATGTTGAATGTCTCTTGAACGTTGATTATATTTTGTGTTGTGTTGTATTTACTGCCAAGATATATACAGGTAATGTATATACACATATATTTATATGCTATGTCCATTTTAAGTGTTTCATAAACCTTTCAATTGTTAGGTTCTCTTCAAGATTTTTTATGTAATCTCATCGCATTGTTTCAAATACATCAAGAACAAGATAACTTTTGTTAAACACACACACACACACTTATTATTGCCTTAATAATTGTGTGTGCTTTGTGGGAATATTACAATTAGTTTTGTTTTATGTTTACAGCATTCTGAGGTGTATTTCCTTTCCTCCTAACTTTACCTGTTACAGCAGCCAGTAAAATAATGTTAATATCGATAGGCTTCCACTGTCACTTATATTTGCTGTTACATTCAGTTTAAATGTTTTATAGCTACACCCAGCATGTAGTTTATTTGCAGTATTTAACTTCTTGTAGTTGCTGTAACTAGCATTTAGCTGCTAGTTGTATTATATTCGAGACTGTACAACTAGCAGTTGAGCCAGTTTACAGCTGGCTCATGTTACAGTAATTCCTGCTGTGATGCTCTCATTCTAGTCACTAATGTAAAATGCTGTTCCTCTTTCTATTTAAATGCCAGGTGGAAACAGACTACCAGCACTCAAGTATGCTTGAGGATCTGGTGTCTATCTGCACACAGGTACTTAAAGTTGTTGCAATTTTCTGAAGTAAGGGTGCTTGCTCTCAAACCGCAATGTCCAGAGATGGATGAGAGGCCCAAACTGAAGGCTGGCCAACATGAGAGCAACACAGATGGTTAAATACCAAATTGAATTGAATGCCTACCACTGGGTCTGCATTACTTGCTTCCAGGCCTTGTATATGCTATATAGGACTGCTTTGTTCAATTGTTAGTAGACGACAGCGGACTAGACACAAACGTTGTTGTGTCTGAGTCACAAAATCGACAAAGAATTTCCAGGAAGCCACCAATACCGCGAGAAACACCAATACTGTGAGAACCAAATGGGTCAAATGGGTAAAAAATATTTTAAATAAAATGAAATAGATAACGGTTAATGTCAGGCATTCGAAACCCCTCCCACCCCCCCTTCCTGCATGTCATATCACAGAGATACTGTTAGGGTCATTTGACCCGGCAGTGAATGTGGAGGCTGAAAGGCTTCAGAAGTGTCCGATTTTGACCATTTCTTTCTTTGCAAATGTGAGACAAACTCCCTTCCATAATATTCCCAGACAATAATTATCTTTATATCTTTATCTTTATTGGTTATCTTTATAACATAATTGATGTATCGGCCTACAACGCTTTTGTCACCTGGAGAGAGATTTTTCCTGAGTATAACAAAAGCTATACAAGAGGTGCATCTTCCTCGAGGAGCTAGGGAAGGCACTTGAGGTGCTGCATGTTCAACAAAGGCAGCACATGCCAAGGAACCCAAACACTGCATCCACAGTTAGGGAGAGCCAGGAGGGGACTGCACCTAGTATATCAATTCCTGAGGTGTGTGTGTGTGTGTGTGTGTGTGTGTGTGTGTGTGTGTGTGTGTGTGTGTGTGTGTGTGTGTGTGTGTGTGTGTGTGTGTGTGTGTGTGTGTGTGTGTGTGTGTGTGTGTGTGTGTGTGTGTGTGTGTGTGTGTGTGTGTGTGTGTGTGTGTTTGTGTCTGTCAGGGGATTGGCATCAGCAAAAATACATAGTTAAGTATATCTTTACAGGTATCTGCTGGGAGGAAGAGGAAGAGGTACAAGGTCTGCAAGCAATCTGATGATGTCAAGACAGGCACGACATCTGCAAAATGTGCAAAACTAATTTTTACAAAACATATCGAACATGTGCTGTGTAGACACCTCGATTCTGCAGCCCCAGTCCTGGGTGGAAACCCTGTAAGATAGCTTTTTATGTGAAAACACACAAACACACACACACAAAAAAACGTAATGATATGTAAACTGAAACTGATCAAAAAAGTGTAGTATCCTAATTGGACAATGATCTGTTAGAGGTTTATGACCCTAAAAAACAATGTCTGCTGGCAAAAAAACGTAATTCTATATCCCTGCAGAGAAGTACAAGCTGCATACGGTCAATGTTGGACATATTCTATCGCAAAATATGTCAGATACACTGAACTACACTGTTATTAAGGCAATTACTCGGCCAGCATCGCAAGTTCACGTAAGTCGGTATAGAGAGTCGCCCAAACTTGTGAGAGCTGGACATCCAGAGCAACGGATTCGGACCTGACGATTACCTCTCACTATATCGACGATGACTGGAGAGTCATGTCTCATACAGACCAAGGCAGTTGAACCTACCCACACGAGTAAATACTAATGTAAACCACAAGCTCAAAGAGAAGCAAATACTCGAGCTGCCTGCACATAGGCTGATTTTATTTACTCTGGCTGCCTGGTCAAAATTTAAAGTTGTTTATAATACACTGAATATATGTATAGATGGTCCATTTATGGAATTTCTTAACCAATTCAAGGTGGTTCTCTCTCTATCCCAGGTTACTGCTCAGATCTGTTCAGATTTTTTCATGTCCTTTAATTGCCTTTCTTGTTACAGTTCTTACTTGACTTCTGGACAGATACAAATGAGATATAATGTAAGCCTGACTGGCGTTGATCATGTTTATTAAAATGTACATTAATGTAACTTCTCAATTCTTTATGTACACATTAATATTCAGAATAATGCAACAGGTTAGAGGGTTCCTTGTAAAATTTACAGCATCAGTCAATAGAATCGATTTCAATTCGGTTTTGAAACTGAAATATCCCTAACCAAATCTATATTGAATCGAATTGAATCGAATAGGAAATCAAATCAAATCCGGACCTGGTGATCAGAATCGAATCGTTTCAGGACATCTAGCAATACCCAGCTCTACTTTTAATGGCTTATAAAACGTACACATGGGTTGGTAAAGTAAGGGTTCTTTAAGAGCAATTGAATCCTAAAGACATAGCTCATGATACGATGTTGAAAATGAAAATTGATGTCCACCGTAATGTCATAAATCGTTTAGGATCAGCCGCAGGGAGCCCTCATCACACTCAATTATCTAAAATAAACATATTTTATGAGGGCAAGATAAAAGTTGCTTTTCGCATTTCATGAGCTCCCACCAGTTAGGAGGGTATGTTGGTGTTTTCAATTCTTAAATCTATTGACATGTGGTAAGTCAATGCAATATGCACAGCTTTCATTTTGAAATGGCTTCACTAAAGTGCTTCCCATAATCATCCTAGTTTTTATTAATCTTTTAGTCGTCGGAAAGGCAGAAATAAAAACATACTAAGTGATAAGGAACCCAAAAGCAAAACCTTCTCACCAAATGATGATGAAAAGCTGGTCGCCTGCAACAAAGATAACATTTTGGTATTTTATTTGGTAATAAAAATAAAAGAGAGGCCAAGGCATGTCCAGGTTGATATTGCATGTTGATATTGGCTTGCTTAAGTAGCCATTGCTATAAATTGTATTATATTTTAATGATATGTTTTTTGATGACTCATTCATTTAGTAATACTAACTCGGGAATTAGAAAACCAGAACAACGTGCAGTTGCATTAATTCCTTTTTAGCGATTACTGAACGTCTTCACATTCAAATTCCTCAACAAAAGGTAGTCATTCAATTATGAAATAGTTACTGTTGAGTGTTACTGAAGAAAATACAGCCATTGTTCTAGTAATTGTGTTGTTACAGTGTAGAACAGAGACTGGTCTGCCTTCTGGTACTAACCATGCACAAGTTCATTAAAGGTCCATTCTTTTTCTTCTCTATTCAAGGGCCACCTCCAACATTTCCTTCCCTTGTTTAATATATCCTAATTTTGTGGTACACATCCCTGGTGTAGGCCTACTAGTAAAGCATGTAAAACGGGATATGAAATAACCTAATTACCTTTTTTATTTGATGGATTGTACGGGTGGTGAGATGTACAGCTACGTGTGTGTGTGTTTGTGTGTGTGTGTGTGTATGTGTGTGTGTGTGTGTGTGTGTGTGTGTGTGTGTGTGTGTGTGTGTGTGTGTGTGTGTGTGTGTGTGTGTGTGCGCGCGTGTGTGCGTGCATGTGCGTGCGTGTGTGCGTGCGTGCGTGTGTGTGTGTGTGTGTGTGTGTGTGTGTGTGTGTGTGTGTGTGTGTGTGTGTGTGTGTGTGTGTGTGTAATTTCGGTGCCAACTAAGCAGTGGTTTGATATTTTTACCATATCTTTGAATAGCGTCACCGTCGAAGACCACAGTTGCTGAGATTTCTTTTCGGCTTTCGTTTTCTATTATCCTTTTATCGAGTGGGGCATTTCAGACGCGTGTATCCGGTTTTTGGCTTTGATTCCTTTTTATTTTACTCTTACGTTATTTTATGAATGGGTAAATGGGAAATGCCAACTCCGTTGGCACAGAAATGCCTGAAGCAGCTTTAGGTAGAGAGAGAAAAGGGAAGAGAAAGTGAAAAGAGTTAATGTCTTTCCGGTGTCTTTCGCAAGCAAATGTCTGCAATACATAATAGGCCTAATAATAATAATAATAATAATAATGCTAATTATTATTATTATCGTTACATTTATAAAAATTATGATCATTATTATAATTGTAATGATAATAATTATTATATATACAAGTATAATAATGATAATAATGATAAATAAATACATCATTATTATCATTATTATAATTGGTAACACTTTATAATAAGGTGGCATAATAAATAGCGAACTAGTCATTACCTAACCCTTTGTTAATATTTGTTAATTGTTACTAAAATTTCAATGAGTAACGGAGAAGGGGTGGGATTAAATAAGTGTAAACTTCTTCCCGCTCCCTTTCGAACATGTTACAATTATCAAGTATTTATCATTTATGTATCTAATTATGCTTTCTATAACATCATTAATTTCTGCATGATATATTTTTTGTTTTCTTTTACATGTTCGAAATAAATTTCAATCGAATCAAATCAAATATTTGGCACTTACCACAGTGTCGGTGGTTAGGGTTAGGGTTAGGGTCATGTGTCAGGGTTAGGGCTGTGTGTTATGGTTAGGGTTAGGGTTAGGGCCGTGTGTTAGGGTTAGGGTTAGGGTTATGCAAACAACTAATATTGAATAAATTATGAAAAAAAACTATTAACTTGTGCCAAATATATATTTAAGTAACAATTAACAAATATTAACGGGTTAGTTAATGACTAGTTTGCTATTTATTATGGCACCTTATTATAAAGTGTGACTTTATAAGGATATATATATATATATATATATATATATATATATATATATATATATATGACAGATAGAAGGGCAGCCAGGCAGAGAAACGGACAAGAAAGCTAACAGACAGACAAATATAAAAAATCTACTATTATTTAAAATAATAGAACATGTGTATATATATATATATATATATATATATATATATATATATATATATATATATATATAAAGTAAATAATGACGATCTTGACAAACCTTGCCTAGGCCTAAAAAAGCAGACTGACAGACAGATAGAAAGGCAGCCAGGCAGAGAAACGGAAAGAAAGCTAACAGATTCACAGAAAACCTTAGTGTGTCTATTAGTTTCAAACCTTCAATCTACTGGTTCATTGGATTCAAACCCACAACCTACTGCTTAACTTTAATCAGTATGCATATATATATATATATATATTATCAATATATAGATATATTATCAATGGTGTACAGTTGAGGATGGCTGGATTTCAAGTAATATCGGCCAAGACTGACTTATTCTGTTACATTAATGCATGTATGACCCTCTATTGGATTTAAACCCCACAACCTCCTGATCCATATGGTATGTCAACAAACTAAACTGATATTTCACAAGGGCTCCCCCTTAATACCAGCCAAAAACATTGAATCCAAAAATCGTAACAAATCCTTTAATAATGGATGCATACCCCAAAAACATGCTGCCAATCTATTGTGGTTACGGTCAACCCCCCAAACACCTATTCTGCCGTTTAACCCCAACATGCTCCTAGTTTGTTTAACGAGAATCAAAGCCTCAAAACTAACGGAACAGATGAATTGTGTGTGGTTAAACCACTCACCAACCCACCAGAGGTTTATTATTAGACAACCTGGCCTGTTGTGGTCAATGTAACCACGTCATCTGTAAAACCAAAAGAAATGGGAAATTTCTGAAAGTGTCTTTATAAGTGACAGACATCTTCAGACAAACTTCAGACAATAGAGAGATAGAATAGAAGATACTACAACAGAGAATAACATCCATAAAGTTATTTTGTGATTGACTTTGTTAGCCAGATAAATTGCGGTGCTTTAGTTGACTACAGGTTCTCAAGTGGTTTGTTATTTTGTGTAGTTCTTGTAGCAGTCAGAATGTGGCCTGTCTTCGTGTCTTTGGTTGTTCTGTGCTGGACAGGCGTTGTCCAGTCCTCCTCGGATTGTTCCTGGAACCAGTTTCACCTTGGCCGCATCAACAACAAGATCATCCTCCTTCTGGAAAACATGGTGAGACAGAGAGAGAGACTGCACATGCATGCATGCAGATGCACCACTGACACTCCTCTAATCAAGTTAATTTTCTCTCTCTCTCTCTGTTTGTTCTGTGTTTCTCTCTCTCCCTGTGTCTTGCACTCAGGGAGGATATTTACCTGTGCAGTGTTTGGAAAAACAGACTGTCCATTTTTTCCCAGAAAACATCTTCACTGATGCTGAGGTAAACTCTGTCAACCTAGCTGGCCCCTCTCTCATCTGACGTCTACACACACTCACTTCATCTGTGATCTCCCCTCATCTCTTCTCTCCTCATCTCATCTCCTCTGCAGTTTGATTTATCCTCTATTCACCTCTCCTCTCAACACCTATCTTCTCTTCTTCTTTTACAGGAGGACTCAATCCCACTGCTTGTCCTGCAAACAGGGCAGCTGTTCATCAATGTGTTTGGGGGCAATATGAGCTCCTTGTCATGGAATCCGGAGAAAGTGCAGCTCTTGAGGAACCAGGTTTTCCGCCAAACCACCCAGCTACAGCAATGTGTAGGTTCCAGTCCCTTCTCTGTGTCTGACAGCTAAATATATAACCAACGGATGGGGCATAGATTCAATATGGCTAGATGTTCTGAATTGCTATTTAGTTTTTAGGTTTGAATCCCCATGATTTTAAGTAGCTTGTGGGCATTAAAAAGTGCTCAGTGGAGTTTGAGGTATAATTCCTGACAATCGATTGGCACTATTTTGCCTGATGAACAGATCAGTAGGTGTTGTGTTTGAATCTAAAATAGCAGTAGGTTTCAAGTTTGAGTCATGGGTCAGTAGGTTGTGGGTTTGTATCCAATAGATCATTAGAAGTTGAGTATGTGTCTTAATCCAATGGTTCAGTAGGCTGTGTGTGTGAATCCAATATATCAGTAAGTTGAGGGTCTGGGTCTTAATCAAATGGATCAGTAGGTTGTGTGTTTGATTCCTGATGAATGGGATTTTGCAGGTGAACCAGGATGGTGTGACGGACACAGTAACCACAGTACCGGCCTTGGCCTCCTTTTCTGATCAGCTGACTGCCTTACACACTCAGGAGGTTCATATATTATATTATACTTTTGAATAACTGTGCTCTGCCTATCTCTGTCTATCTGTATGTCTGTCTGTTTCTCTTCATGGATTTTTGATTTTTTTTTCCTCTCTGTCTTTCTATCTGTTTGACATTCAGTAGTGTGCTTTATGTTCAATCCTATCTATCTCTCCACCTCTCTTCACTGACCAGAACTTGCTCTTCTGTCTTGCAGGAATGTTCTTGGGAATTGATACGTTCCGAGTTCCAATATGCTTTCAAGCAACTCAAAGCCTATCTGGACAAAAGAGGGAGACCACACTCCAAATAGCATGACAAAATATTAATAATTATTATTTTTATAATTATATTATTTATATGTTTATGAATGTGAGTTTGTGATTGTATGTGTGTGAGAGCAAGTGTAATTATACTATATGTTATATTATACTTATTTAAATCCGATTTATTTATTCCATTACGGATGTTTTATTTATTTTTTCTTATTTATTAATGTCAAATAAAATATTTTAAATTCTAAGTTTCTGTTCCTGAACCTTAGTTTCCATTAGATGGCGCCATTGTCTCCAGAATCACTTTGGTTAATGGGTTTCACCTGCAATTGCTAGTGGGTTCAGAGAGGGTCATGAATTGTAGTGCTACCCAGGTCTACCGAAACAAAGAGCAGTGCACGCAAGTTAACAGTGCCCTGAGTAAGAATAATTAGAACATGACGATGGAGAAAAGTACCAAAGACAGAATTTTTGACCAACAATTAGTCTAAGCAATATCCGAAACATGCAACGGAAAAGGACAGGGCCTGTCTCTATCGAAAGACCCTCCTCTATCCCTTGTGCTAAGTACAAGATAAATGGATCGAAAAATGGTCAAATTCCACTGGTGAATACAATCTCTGGCCACTTTGGGTCCACACTCTCTGTCAATATTAGTGTAGCCTAGTTACAGCCTGGATTGTGAAGTGTGGCCTAAGTACAGCCTTAATTACCTTTAGATGAACCAAGTTGTCAAATGCAAGTTCATTGACACTGTGTACAACGAATCAATGAGAACACGATGACGAACATGATTCATGCTTGTGTGGATTACATATAAGCTCACAACTTGAACACACCTACGACCTTATCGGATGGAATTAATAACTTAATAATGGAAGGTGTGCACATTATCACAAATCATCATCATTTGTTAGAGTCCAACAACGGAAGGGTAGGATAGGAAGTGTAGGGTAGGACCTGCTATAACAATGTACACATCGGCCTAATGCTTTTTCTTCACAGGAAGAAGGTAGGGCAAAACAACCTTAACAACTTTGGCACAATATGGAACAAACAGAGTTTATATCAAATCCTGTACACATTGCTTATAAACATGACACGTTGTGAAATCCAACAAATACAAAATAAAAACAATTGAAGCATGCCAACTGACTACCGCTAGCGTATCCCTCGTTACACCCTTGGGGGGGGGCTCGCGTTTATTCGGCTCAGCTGCTTCGAGGCGTGTTTTATGATCCACATGCCAGTCTGGGATCCTCTCCACCCAGGATGGTAGAACCAGGCATATTTCCACATGAATGGTAGTGAAGGGAAATAAGAGTATCCTTGTAGCAAGCAGTTGTTATATTTGCATTGGATGTCTTTGGTTGGTGAGTTGGTGGTGTTGGACTAAACTTGGTCTGGGGACACAATGTCAGTTCGGTTGTATGATAAAGAACTATAACCTCATGAGGGTTCGCATGAGGACCTTCCTTAGTCTCCCTCTGGACCATCTCAGATGGAGATGGGAGTAAGATGACATTCCTTTGTTTGATTTTATACGGTCCTTCCTTTGAACTCTTGCGACGCTGAGGAAAGGAGAGAACAAAGAGGAAATTCGTCGTCATTTACTTCCTTGTTTGATGAATGTCGTGTCGAGGTCTCGGCCGGGACGAGGTGCTCTGCAAACCAGATGCGTGATCCACGCCCGGCTCGTTACGTGTCTAAGAGGAGGGTGGGAGAGGGAGATGGAGCAGACATGCAAAGGCATGCATAATTCACAGGGACATCCCGATGAGGAAATATCTACCTCATGCACGTAGCTATAAACAGGAAGGACATTATTCTATTAAAGAACAAAGGCTTGTCCCAGCCTTAAAACACTATCACCCAGGGTTATGACCTGCATCTGTCGCTGGGGTTCACGTGGGTCTGTGCTATAGCTCATATCGATCATATCCCCCTAGATGACGATTGAGGCGGCGGGGACGCAAACTCTCCTAAAGAACGGCTTGTTGGTGATTTCTCTGAATCATTTAGCACCAGCCGTGTAGCAGAGAAGAGTTGAGAGCCAAATGTGGGGCAGCAGGCCTATTACTTTATGCATCTCTGCATCTCTGTTAGACACGGCCTGTTTTTACTACACGCTCTCTCCATCTCTCTCTATCTTGTGTCTTTCTGTTCCTCTCTCCATCTACATCTCTATCTCCAACTTTCTCTGTCTCTCTCTCTCTCTCTATCACATAATCTCTCTGGGCCTATCATATCTCCCTCTCTTTATAGTCCCATCCCTCTCTCTATCACCCCTTCTCTCTCCACCTCTCTCTCTGTCTTTCTCTATGACTGTCTTCTCTGTTTCACTCTTCAATATACCTCATCTCCCTCATCTCTGTCAACTCTTTCAATTGAGAAATGAGGTGAGAGGACCGAAGTCTCTGTCTCTCAGGCCTGTGCTATTTTTCACATGTATTTTGTCACGGAACAGTTTGCCACACCCAACAGCCTTATCAACTTGATCTCTGGGCTAAACAACAGAGGCTGTCAATATTTCCTAAAATTACCCATTTCTTCGACCACTTGATAAGTTGTGTTGCATCAGCGAACGCTCATCGAGGTCGTTTTTTAACAAATAACCAATTCTGTTGGTAAGGTTGGAGTACAGGGTGGCCTTACAGTATGGACTAGAAAAGGGCTGTCCGTTGATTGGCAGCATGTCAATCAATTTATTAATCAAAGCACCTTTCAAAATGCTTAAAACATCATAATACTGTTTTGTCCTCAATTGGTAAAAAAAACATTAAGGAATCATCAAGATTCTTGTCCGTACAATCGACTGTGAGTTCCAGCTAATAGTACCTCCATGCTTCTCCTCCAAGATGTTTTCATTTCTGGCCATCCTTGTTATCGTCAGAGCAGCCCTCGGTCTCCTTGGCCTGGTCTTTTTCTCTGTTGCCGGAAGAAGAACACATGCAGAGCCCCTAAGCATCACTGTGTTTGTTTTCAATCCCCAAAGTCCACTACCTTACTACCTACTCATTTATGACATTCATCCAAACATTTAATCGTGCCACTGCTCAAGCATCTTCTATAGAGCAGTGGTTGCTAACGTTCTTGGCCGAGGGCCCACTGTTTCAACAATAAATCAAAGGAACGACAACTTAAATCCTAATGCATATATTTTGATGCGCAATTTTTGCAATAGGCCTATGCTATTTCACACATGACAGATTGTCCAAAAATTCCCATGGACAGCGGCTTATCAACATTATCAAGTCAACATGTTTCACTAGCTTCTTATCCTTGCTGAAAGCTGTGCTAGAACCATGTATGGAATTCCAATCATTTTCCCGCCACACCTTGACGTCCCTCAAGGCCCAAGGGTGCCGTGTCAAGACAGGCTGGGAGCCATTGTTAGATGACAAAATAATCCATGGCTAGGTAATTATCAGCAACACTTTAGCAATCTAATTATCGGCTCTGAAACAACTCTCTTCATTCCGTACAGTGGCGCTCCGTTGTTAAGTACCTTCCCTCTTAATCGACGCGCTACTGCTCTACACAAACCTTACAGTGCTAATCGACTAATGGATCATATCAATAATGCAATTCTTTTTCGATTATTCTATCCATCTCTGTTTCTATCCTTCACACATTCTCTCATTCAACCTTGTTCTCACTGATTAACATATTTTATATTTAGATACATGTCACTTTGCTAGTGAGTTAGCTTCTTAATTTCACTGTATTAGTTATTGCTATGCTACAAACATTGCGTCGGGAACTTATTCAATCGCATACATATTCAAATGCACAACAACCTCCAAAACTATAGTCAATGAAGCCCTCACTGTGTCTACGGAAAATTAAGTTCATATGAGATTTTGTTTCCTTTTCGTTGTGCAATTGGAGAAGGATGAGTGTCTACGTGCATGTGTAATGTGAACCAGGCCCATGCTCCGTGGTGTGGGTAACAAATATGGTTAAAATAAAAAAACAATGGGGAAATACTAGCGGTTTAGTCTGGGACAGTCTAGTGGTTGGGGCGTTTAATCCTCTAATGTCTTCATTCTACCTTTGTAGGCATCCAAGAGCAAGATGCCATAAACATTACCTGCCTCTGAATGACATGAATATGTATTCACTGTAATTGGCTTTGGACAAAAGCGCCAGGTAAATGACAAACTGTGAATACTCACGGCTTGATCTTGTTGGAGAATTTCTGACGCAGAACGAGGGCGATGGTGCAGAGGACCATCATGGTGGTGCACATGGTTTTGAGTGTGAAGGAGGAGCTACCCTCCTTGGCTCTCACCTCGACTAGGGTCAGGGGTTCAGACCTGGGCCCCAAGCTAACTCTGGACTTGACTGATGGGCTACCCTGGTGGGTGCTGTTGATTGTAAAACACAGAGTCGGTGTTGTAACCCGGCAAGTCTATTCCTGTCTCTCGCTCTCGCTTACTCCCTGGCCATGCTCAACCGAGAAGATTAGCCTATGGGATTACCTTGGATCAAGCAAGGTTGTGTGTGTGTGGGTGCGTGCCTGTAAGTGTCTGTATGTCTGTGCGCTCATGCGTTCTGGGGTGTTTGTTAATAGAAGTAACAATCCCCTTCAGATAATAGTGCTTTGGTTGAAGTGGTTCAGCAAAAGTAAACATATTCATTGACTTGATGTAAAATACACAAGAGTTAAAACAAGCATCTGTCAATTAGAATAGCCATCCAGTCAAAATAACCTTCACTACATGCAGCAGGGGTAGGATACGTGTAATCGCGAGTAATCAAGACAAAGTGCCTCAATACCGTTCTTACATGACATGAATCAAAGTCATTTAATTACGTCGTTTTTTTCCTCTGTGTGCATGTGTTTGTGCATATTTGTGTATGTGTGTGTGTGTGTGTGTGTGTGTGCGTGCGCGCGCGCGCGTGTGTGTGTGTGTGTGTGTTTGTGTGTGTGTTGATAAACTTGTATTTATTGACTGTTCTCAAAGCAAGCCCCATCTGGTATTGTTACCACAGTAGAGGACTCAGAGACAGATTTGTCAAAAAATCACAGAAGCAGTGAAGACAAACTTCAACATCATCTAGAAATTAAGTGGTTGTTGATCGAGTCACATGAAGCTTGCAAATTACTGTCAGTAATTTACATGTGTGTATGTGCCTAAATGGTAGCTCAATGAGTTTCCTCGACCCAACTGGCGTAGGAACTTAGATGGCCGCTAGGAATAAAGGATCATTCCCTGGTCTTTCACGCTGTTGTGTTCAGAAAACGCAGACGAGAAAGGATGGAGGAAAATCAAGCAGAAACACATCAATTGCACATAGTGCTTAAATGTAGGAAATGTATCTATCTATCACAACCCTGCCAGTACAATTCAGTTTTCTTTTGTTATGCTGTCTTGCACTCTGGATAACATTGTTTGCTCAATGACTAAACATTGAGCCAACCCCTAACTGCACCTTAATGACAATATAAATTGTCATTAAGGTGGTCTGTCCGTCACTTTTGGGGATGAAGGCTGCTATAGCCTGTAAATCAATCAATAACACTACAAAGCCTAACATAGTCATAAGGAATATGTAAATTCAGAGTGAGATAAAAAGGAAGTCTGTACTTTAGTGCTAACACATTATCATCATCATTATCATCATGATTTCCCGCTAGGCGCAGTAGTTGCCATGGGGCGCTCCTGCTTGAATCTGTTGTCCAGAAGTTGCAGGAACTGTGTTCTCTTCATCACCATTCTTCTTGCCTGCTGAACATCAATGTCCAGCAGCCTCTTTATCCAAGTCCAATTCTTTCTTTGCGTCTTCAGGTCAAATATAACCTGTGTTTGTAGATCGCTGTTGTCCAGACTACATACATGACCTCCTCTTAGACGATGTAGATGTGGGTGTGGTGTAGAAGCCCACTTTTTGTAAAGAATATTTTTCTAAATTTTTCTCATCAGGGAGTGGGCATCAATAACTACAATCCGGTGGTCTGATTCAAAATTGGCTGACTTTGCATAGGGTATCTGCATTTCTTGGTAGCAAGTTTGACACACTATTTGGCCATTAAAGCGAATCGAAGATTTGCATTAAAAGACCACCTATCCTATTTTAACTATTCGCAAATATTGTGTTCAGATTATAAAGTACATTTCCAGCAGCAATGATCTTATAAGATGGGGGGTCAAGTGTTAGTTATGCTTATAGGCCCTTGCTGTGGCTCAAAGGCATGTGGGTTATAGGAAGCATAGCATAGCACTCTTTTGTGTAGCGTAGCTAAACCTGCTATCCTTAGTCAGTGCCTTAGTCAGCAGCAACCAATGGAAATTGAATAATGCTACTAGCAACCTGCAACGCTTGACGCTAGGCTGGTCAACTCAGAATTATAGGTTGGAAATTCAGGTATCATTATGGAGCTCAGACTTGATGTTAGTAACAACATCAGATATGTTGAACTTAGTCAATGGGTAAATAAAAGTGTTTGTGGATATTTTAAAACATAGTTTAATGCGTAATAATGCAATGTGTTCATGTGTGCAATATGTGGAATTCAACAGCTGGAGTCGGAATCTCAGAGTTGAAACTACCAAAGTTTCAAGTTGTCTTGAACACGGTATCAGTTCCCCCCACATTGCTTGCGCTTTAAAATAAGGCCCTTAAAATTCAGAAAGTTGGTGTTTTTATTTGTCTGTTGTGAAGGTTAGAATATTATTTCAAAAATCTTTTACAATGATTGTTGACAAAAGGCAATAGAGAACAGTTGTTTTAATGTATATATATATATATATATATATATATATATATATATATTTATTTATTCTTAAAATAAAAGGATCGTGAAATTCATGAATATTTTGTGACCAAATTCATAGAAATACATTCTGAGTTGAGGAGTGAAGAATTCAATAGCAATTGATAAAAAAAAAAAGTGTTACTATGGCATTGAGATAAAGATGACATTTAGATTTAGATGACATGGAGATTATATAAATTCTGTTGAAGGCACAACCTAGTTTGGCATAATCATTTTGCTGGTGGATCGGGCAAAGTTCCCTTTATATATTTTAGTTCCTCTTTATACAGTCTAGTTTATTTATAAAAACACAGAGAGAATATCTGTTACAAACACACTAACAGCCAATAACTGTTTTAGTTTCTGAAAAAGGAGCCATTGAAAGTAGAACAAAAAAAACGACACAAGCTTTTATATGAATGTGTAAATAAACATTCAATTTGAGATGGAGATCTTGACTGTAGCTTTAGTTTGTGTTAGGTTGTTAGATAGAGAAGGCTGGTCTCTAGCATGTGTTTAACGCCATGTTTAGCACTAGCCTCAATATTTAGCACACTCTCACAGACACACACTCACTCACACAGGTCCTTGTTTATATTGCTTATGATACAATTTCTTTCATCCACCACTAATTTAACCATTATGTTGTTTGCCCACCTTTTCTAATAAGCTTGACGGTTGGCCCATCTTAGGGTCAACTTCTTGGGTTGCAGACCATGGCTGTATGAGGCCTTTAAGAACTGGATACACATTGGAACAAACCACAAACTCAACATTGCTTTTACCCCTTGCAGATTTCCATTTGAGCCCATGAGTGCGCATTAGTAGTTTACTGAACGTGAGCATACCCATTACTTATGGATGTATTATAATATTCCATGGTCACCAATTGGAAATGGTATCAGTCTTTCTTAAACTGCTTCAATCCAGGACCCAGCAGAGCTGACCCTTAGCTTCGGGGGCCCACTGAGACCTGCATAATTATGACAGAATATATTCCGAACTTGAATGAACAGTTTTCCGACTCAAAGTAATTCTGTGGTCTGAGGGATCAACGTGTATAAGACGCACATTTCTACAAACGTGAAGCGCAGGGGTTTAAACAGTCACTTATCAAATTGAACTATTTATTGGCGAGTGTATCCCAGTAGCCAGTGCTGCACAGCTGCACTGTGTTGAATTGGAACTAAATGTTCTTCCCGATAACTGCTGAAAGGCAACTAATTCACCGGTATGAACAAGGCCTTGGTATGGGGCATGGCGCTTTAGCGCACATGCTTATTTTGGGTGTCGGGACGTCAATAAAACCAGTCAAAAGTTTCCAGAATGCCAGGAGGAGCGAGGGGGCCGTAAGGGCGTAAGGGCTTGGGTTGACGCCTAGCTGCTGCTTGAGGTGTCGTGGTGCTGCTGCTGGCCGTCCTGGTACCCGGGCCCGGGGGTCCAGCCCAGCTCGTCATACACGGCAGAGAGCTTCCAGCACACGGTGGCCAGCAGCTTGGTCCAAGCGGCGGCCGCCTCCGCCTTCACCAACTCCGGGTACGCCTCCCCAAGAACCTCCAGGATCACCCCACACAGGATCTGGGTGGAGGGGGGTCAGGGGAATGGAGAGATGGAGGGAGGAAAGGTCGGGAGTGGAGACAGAGAGAGAAAGGGAGGTGTTAGAAAGGAGAGATGGATATCGAGAGAGAGAGAGAGAGAGAGAGAGAGAGAGAGAGAGAGAGAGAGAGAGAGAGAGAGAGAGAGAGAGAGAGAGAGAGAGAGGGTTAGAAGAGAGAAACAGGAATGCAGGGAGAGATGGAGACAAGGAGAAGTTAGAAGACAGAAAGAGAGGAATGTAGGGAGAGGTTGGTATTTAGCTATAAATCTTGACCACTTTCATTTGTTTATTTATTTGTGGACCACAGAGTGTGTGTATGCGTGTATAAATCGGTGTCTTTCTGTGTACATGAGCATGTTTATGTGTTCAAGTCATGTTTGTATGTTATACTGTGTATGTGCGTGTTTGTGTGTGTGTGTGTGTGTGTGTGTGTGTGTGTGTGTGTGTGTGTTTGTACCTTGAAGTAGACAGGTTCCACCTTGTGTCGGATTGCGTGTGCCTTGCCCACCATCTTCAGCACGGAGGCCATCTTGGCATCGTCCTGGATGTTCTCCACCAGGGTGTTGATGGCGCTCATCACCCGCTGGGCGTGCTTCTTCAGCTGGGTGCTGCTCTCCAGCTCCAGGGGGTCTACCATGTCCCGGAATTGGCTGAAGAAGCGCTTGGAGCTGGGCTCGTTCCCGAACAACCTGGGGGGAAGGGGTACAGAGATTGTGAAGCAGAATGCATTATTGGAAAGCCTGATGATGGCAATACTCCACAATATTTCTATGAGTTATTCTGTATAATCCTAAATCAACCAGAATATACCATAACCAAGGTTATTAAATACGTTTTGCAACATCTCGCATGAGAAACGCTGGGGAAGTCTCAAACTCAACAATTTCCCTCCATAATGACAAATCAGTTCACAATAAATAACCAAACAATAACAAAATAACATTATGAACATAATAGCTAAGATTCCAATGCTCCTATGCTCCCAAAATGGAGGTGGACATTGAAGACGTGACGTTTTGATGTAAAAGCTTCAAGAATCGGTTGACATGCCAACAGCATAGTAGTGCTGTTTATTCCCTCCATTCACTCCCAGAGCGAGAGAGAGAGAGAGAGAGAGAGAGAGAGAGAGAGAGAGAGAGAGAGAGAGAGAGAGAGAGAGAGAGAGAGAGAGAGAAACTAGTTTACAACAGATAGTAGATTATCTAGTTCACTAGGGTCCTCATCCAGGAAAAACCCACATTAAAAACAAGTTGTTTCCTCATTATTCGTTCAAAATTTTGACAAGGAACGATGTGTTCCACTCGAAGATTGTAATTGAACCCTAAGAGATATAATACGTTTAGGCCAGGGTAATGGTTTAACTCGTAACCCAGGAAAGAGAACATTTACAGCTGTTGGACCTGCACCTCACGGCCGTCCACCACAGGCCTGATAACCCTCCCCTGTGTAATTCTTCATCCACAAGATATCGTAAGTAAACATTGAGTGTTGACATGGGAACACTGCATATTTTTCTCCCATGTAATATTTAACTGTTGTGTTGTTTGTGCGGTCATGTGTGTGTAAGCAGAGTGTAATCATGTGTGTGGTTGTGCTATGCGTGTTTGTGTGTGTGTGTGTGTGTGTGTGTGTGTGTGTGTGTGTGTGTGTGTGTGTGTGTGTGTGTGTGTGTGTGTGTGTGTGTGTGAGTGTGTGTGTGTGTATGTGTGTGTATGCTTGTATATGTGGTATGCGTGCGGTGTGTATGGGTGATATGTGTGTGAGTGTGTGTGCGTGTGTGTTTCTGTAAATGTGTGTGTGTATGTGTCAGCATAAATAAGCATGTTGACTTTGACAAAATAAAATTGTTATAGGAAGACATCCTGGTTCTTTGAACATGCAGGTTCTGCAATAAACATTACAAGCCAGTCAGAAATAATTCTTAGTAGATAGTCTATCTCTGATAGCACGAGAAAGGAGTGGTAACCTTCTGTCTAAACATCTGGCTCCGATACTAAAACAATTCTCTTATCGTGTTTTAATAAAATCACCAACTCTTTAGTGTCCTGCTTGGTATTCATAATGTGCAAGACATTTTTATTTCAACGTACAATTCTGGGAACTATCTTGCGCCCCAAGGGGCGGCTCGGCGAAAGGAGGAGGCGTGTTCTGGCGCAAACGTTACCTGGTGATATTTTGACGGTTCATAATCCACTTGCGCCACAAATCAGAAAATACCTGGTTTAAAGTCAGTGGCGCGTTGTTCAGATGCTATTTAGGGGTGCATGCATAATTTTGCGTGTGCACCTCGCGCATACACTTTGCTTCTCTCATCTACCTAGCCACACATTCGTGGTAAATTATTTGGGAAAGAACAGCTGATACAGGGTAATAAGTTGTACTTTTAAATCAATGTATCTGCAAACGCCGTACAGCAAACACATATTTCCTGACACAGACATCGTGTAGGCCTACATGCCCATACATTATAGGATTGATGAGTATTTGATTGTGAGAAGACATTACCGCGAGCGAGTGTTAAAAATAATGAATGAATGCGGGCGCGCGTGTGTGTACGTGTGTGCGTATCTGTTTAAACACACGCAAACGCATAATACAGTCCATGTCAATGTATATTAACGGGGAGACACATGCATATTTGGAACACAAGTTGATAACGATAATGCATACGAAACGATGTTTCTACGACATCGCCGTAGATTCGCCCACAAAGCTATTGCGCTTGGCGCTTCTCTCACTTGCGTTTCAGACCGTTAAAATAGGGTCCTAAAGAGTCCACCGACGGTCTGAAACGCAAGTGTGTAGGTTTGTGGGCGGTTCTACGGCGATGTCGCTAGTTTATCGGTGCGATGAGACAGATGCACATGAATTTCAAACTGCAAATGGCTCAGTTTATGGCCAAATAATATGCCCTAATTCACACATGGAATAAGGTTTTCTTCCACAACTTCAGAAATACTCCAAATAATATGCCCCAATTCACACATGGAATAAGGTTTTCTTCCACAACTTCAGAACTACTGAGTCCTCAAATAAATGTCGGCAAAGAAAACGTATGATATAATATATGATATGCGGTAACTGTGGTTCTATTTAATGATATAGGCCTACGCAATACATTATAAACATAGTTTCTTATCAGTATTGTATGCATTATCGTTATCGACTTGTGTTCCTAATATGCATATGATGTGTCCCCCCGTGTATTGCCATGGACTGTATTATGCGTTACGTGTTTAGATTGCTTGTGTTTAAACAGATGGACGCACACACTTGCGCCCGCGCGCGCGTGTGTGTGATACACATACACACACACACGTGTTACATTATGGGCACGTACACGATGTCTTTGTCAAGAAACTAGCAACGACGCATGCGCCAGTGATTAAGTCAATTGCGCCGGATGCAAGATAGTGCCTCGAGCATTCCAAGTCACAAGTTCTTATTCAATTGTTTTGGGTTCTGGAGGGTGTGTGTCCCCCAATAAACCAAAAGCCTTTGTTTACCAGATGGTCAACTTTACATCGAAGCCTCCCCAGGATGCCATTGAAGGGGGTCGCGGCCGTGCCATGTAACCTTTTGCTTCCTCAACGCTAGCCAGGGGGTCGAGGAACAGGCCCACACAGATTAGGTTTACATCACACAAAAGGAGAGGAAGAGGCAGGCAACAAAATGCATCACACGAACCTCAAAGGTTCACACTTTAGATGACCAACAATGAGTGTAGAAGGCAGGCAATATATATGCATCACACAAAATAGTAACAAAACCTAAGTTCATACATAGACAAAAACGTAACAACATGTAGATTTTCAATCACAATTGCTAGAAGGAAAAGTGCATTTTATTTTCATAAACCTCGTTCAGTGAATGTATGTGATAGGCATAGGCCTACTATCATTGCCATGGTTATTGATCTGCTACAACTAAAGCTTGCATGCTTTTTTACTCAATTGTCTGTGTCCTTGAGACCCTTCTTTCATATTAAAGAGACCCAAGACCCAATTTGCTAGTGTACATTTATTTGAATTCATCTACTCAGCAGACTTTTTTTCCTAAAGAAACCAAATATGAGCGAATGACAGCTCATAATTTTTGTTAGTCTGTAATGTAACTAAAATAGTAATTGAAAAGGGAAATTTACAAATTCATGTTCAACTGCTACAAATTAATTTGTGGGATACTACCTGCAGAACTTGATGCACAGATATACATTTGAAATAAGAAAAGGGTAGCTAGGTGTGCTTCCTTTGGCCTAAGAATCAAGAGTGAAATCCTTCAACGTATGATTGGAAGACATGAGGCTGTTCCAACTAAGTTTATCTAAATCGATGCATATTCAAAATACCTCAATCACATGGAATATCTCTTTTAAAAGTTGGGGAGCAGTCATAAAACGCTAGCATTACCCTTTAGTCTTAATCTGTATATAAAAAGAAAAACATATTCATTTAATCTAATTATTTACTAGGCTTCCCTTTGTGTTTGTCCGGGTCAAACTGCACAGGATGTCTCAGTTAGATATGCGTTCTCCTGCCTCCAGCCGCACACCTGAGCAAACACACACATACCTTTGTGCAAAAGAGCACACACATGTAACTCTGAACACTTGCACACACACACACAAACAAACACACTCTCCTCTGATCATTTACTCCAGTTGTCCCGAAAGAAAAGTAAAGTAAACAACAGCACCGGCCTCCACACGCCATACCTCACACGGATTTGGGACGGATAACATCCGACACCAGGGAAGAAAGGTCTCTCAGAAGGAACACACATACAGACACACTCACACATTGTTCACTTTCATCTCAGAGAGCATCTATGCATGTGCTAATAGGTCAACTGTCTCCCTTCACCCAGTACAGAGGAACCACGGTGTTTAATCTCCCCTGCTGTAATTGGACGACCCGTGGGCGCATATAAATAGCCTCATTAGTATTTTCTATAGTCATCAGGATCTACTTAATCCACAATTGTCTCTCTCTCTCTCTCTCTCTCTCTCTCTCTCTCTCTCTCTCTCTCTCTCTCTCTCTCTCTCTCTCTCTCTCTCAGAGTTAAACCATTATCCCATCAACGTATTATATCTCTTAGGGTTCAATTACAATCTTCGAGTGGAACACATCATTCCTTGTCAAAATCTTGGACGTAATAATGAGGAAACAACTTATTTTTAATGTGGGTTTTTCCTGGATGATGACCCCCCGAGAATCGACTAACTGTTGTAAATCAGGTTTTCTCTCTCTCTCTCTCTCTCTCTCTCTCCTTCTCTCTCTCTCTCCTCTTATCTCTCTCTCTCTCTCTCTCTCTCTCTTCTCTCTCCTATCTATCTCTCCTCTCTCTCTCGATCTCTCTCTCTCTCTCTCTCTTTCTCTCACTCCATCTCTGTGAGCCCCCCACGCCCAGCTCAGATTCCCTCAAATAAAACCATCCAAACCGGGTTTCTACGCAGAAGACAAGTCATTTACTTCACATTTAACTGAACAAAACTTCAGTTAAGGAATCATTGTTCATATTAAAATGTCCTAAGGGAGAACAGTGGGGAAGATGATAATCGTGTGCAGATCTAATAACAGCACGTCCCTGAGAATGAAAGCTTTCCCCACCTTCATTCACAACATGCATATGAAGCCGGACTCTCTTTTATTCAGAAAATAGCCCAACTCAGACATCTTAAGGGTGCTGCGTTGATCTTGCTGAGCCCCAGCTATGATTTTTTCATGGTTAAATTGACCATCATTCCTGAGATTCTTTATGCTCCTGTGCTGCCAAAGCATGTGGCAAAGGGTGGAAGACCCTAAAGATAAATGGATATATTGACAGGAACTCCTTGCGCTCTAACCTGATATTTATGGTGGCACTTAAGGTTGACATAATCTTTGACCTTTACCGTAAGTCTTTATGTTAAAGGTCAAATAGGCCGAGAGAGATTTAGTTAAAACAACTACGGTCTCCCCACCTCTCAACTGGCTACGTGCTTATTATGGGTGCAACAAAACCTGAATGTGATCGTCTCCATAGACAGGTCTGGGCACATTAGACCACACCCATCGTCACTATTGTTCCGATCACATTTCCCATGGCACAACAGTGTGGAAGATGCTAATCGTGTGTGTTATCATCTTACAACAGCATGTCCCTAGGAATAACAGATGTCCCCACTTTACCCCACATAGGTACTTGAGGAAGATGCAGCTAACAAAGAGTTGGTCTCAACTGTCTCCGGAAGGTTACAGTTGAGAAGAAGGAAAATACAGCTGCCCGGAACCTGCCCCTGACCTCAGCTATCAACCAGGGGTTTGCACATGTGATTAGAACCAGTGCTTCTGTTGTACAACTTGACTATGATTGAGGATCCAGATCCAGATGGCAGTGTTTAGAATGGAATGTGTTCAAAAGTCCTTGTGTTTGCTTCACGAGAGGATGGTTGAAGAAGGCTCCTCTAATTTGTCATCCTAAAATAGAGAGTAGACGGTGAGAAATCATTCAAGAAAACAAAAAACATATCCCAACAGCGTCAATATCAAGAAAGTAGTAAACATGACCAGGGCCGTAGCACCAAATCCTGGGCCCCTATACTATAGGTACTAATGGGCCCCCCTGCGCTAAGTTGTTGACGGGGGGGGGGTATGGAGCGATTGTTGACGGACGGGGGGGGTATGGAGCGATTGTTGACGGGGGGGGACGGGGGGGGGGGGTATGGGGCGGGGGGGTATGGGGCGGGGGGGTATGGAGCGATTGTTGACGGACGGGGGGGGTATGGAGCGATTGTTGACGGGGGGGGGGGGGGGGGTATGGGGGGGTTGCGGGGGGTATGGAGCGATTGTTGCCGGGGGGGGGGGGGAGGTTTTTTTTTTTTTTGTTTTTTCATGGGCCCCCCCTCTGCCTTGGGCCCCCCCACAACTGTCCCCTTTGTCCCCGCAGTCCGTCGGCCCTGAACATGACTGACGCATGGAAACCAGATTCATTGCATGAGACCTTTTGAATCCCTTTCCAGAAACGGAACGACTTCTGGCGAAAGACCAAGTACATGACATTCTGTTACATTTGGTCATTTGGTAGACAATCAGAGAATACAATCAACATCAAAGCAAAGCCAAAGACTGTCAAGTACTGCCGGGGCATTTTTTCCTCTTTGATATAAAACGGAACAGCTATAGTAATTGAACCAAGATAAAAATGTTTTATACATAAGCTATTTTGAATGTGTGCTCTCAGCCTTGGTTGGTGTCTTCATGTCTTTTTTTACTCAATATCTTCCAGGCACATAGCAAACTGAAAACAGCAACGGCCTCGATATGGCCTCGGCACAAGCTTGGTAATGTAGTTCTTCAATGCAGCCCAGACCATGTTGCTGTTGCCTGTTCTCCCCACTTGATTCCTTCATAATACATCAAGTGTGTTCTCTAACAAACGTCCCTGATTGTTAAACTTAGTAATTATGAGATCGGTTGTCCCCCGCCACAACTGAGACCAGGTCCCAAAACCAGACTGCATGATCAATAACAACAGAGTGGATCTGAACGAAAGTAAAGTTGCATTATTTACAATTTGGGCAGCGATAATTTTTTTTCCATTCTTGGATACAAAAGTTTGACCATAGCTGACCCTCCGCAGGAAGTTGTGCTTGTGCCAGAAACCAGAAAGTTTAAGGGGCGGAGTTGCACTTTACAACTCATTGTACTGCACTCTTCACCTTTACAGACACTTTGTTTAAGGGCTGTTTAATTCATCATTGTCTCCTTCTGGATCTGAGATGAATGGTCAGCCGTATCACGTTTGTTGTTGTTACACTTGTCAGTTTTTTCCAGTATAGATTAATGCCATGCAATGCACACCCCCGACCCCA
The DNA here is from genome assembly GCF_026213295.1 of Gadus chalcogrammus. NCBI lineage: Eukaryota > Metazoa > Chordata > Actinopteri > Gadiformes > Gadidae > Gadus > Gadus chalcogrammus. The sequence goes on from NC_079413.1 coordinate 8,941,146, forward strand.
GCAACATGAATGGTCATAACACATTGTTTAAGCAAATAGAGTGTTCACCCAGATTTGAGTTTGTCTGCAATCCAACTTTAGTTGTTAGTATAAATTCTGATTTTTGAGCCAAGTCTTTCCATAGCAAAGAGACACTTGATTTTGGTTAACATTTGGTTCACACCTCACACATTCCAAGATATTTTAAAGCTATTGTCAACAATTTTTGCGCCACTTTGTTTTGATTCATTTCTGTTTTTATTGAGTCTCATGGTTCTCGTGCATTAATGGCTCTATAGCAATGGCAAATCAAAACACAAACGAATCAAAACAAAAAATGGCTGAATGCAGCCTAAAGCTTTCTTGATCACATTTGATCCATTGCAAACATGAGGAAACACCAAAAAATGTGGCACTGATTCCAAAAGGAAAACTCTTTGAAGCATTTGCTACAGCGATGTCTCCCACTGGGTTACATTGGCTCATTTAGCTGTATGTAGGAATCGACCACTCTTTTTTGTTGTATATTATGGCTGTTAAAGGCACCCAGTGCAACTTTATGTAAACATTCAATGAAAAATAAACATTCAATTTCTAGTCTTTTTTAAACGTAGTAAGTTTCAATAACTCCATACCATTACATATCGACATTCAAGGAGCAAAGATGAGACGTCGCTGTGTGGTGAGAACTGATAGAAAATCGTAAACAACAACAATCGCCGGTGGGGAGAAGCCATTTTTTCCATTGACTGGAAGCCTGCTTTATTTATTGTAGGTTACAAAAAATAAAGAAAATGGCGGCATTGTTGTTGTTATCGATTTTCTATCAGTTCTCACCACACAACGACGTCTCATCTTTGCTGCTTGAATGTCGGTATGTAATGGTATGGAGTTATTGAAACTTACTACGTGTAAAAAAGACTAGAAATTGAATGTTTATTTTTAAGCCTCGAAAGTTGCACTGGGTGCCTTTAAATCTGTCAATCATCTCATCTGAGTATTGAAGGTATATAATATGAAAGGTGAACTAAAGAAAAAATGACATAAGCCTACTATTTTACTTATTTATATTACTTGTGCAAATGCAGTTTAGTGTCTAAACTGTGCACTATAAAGACATGAGACTGGAATTGGTCTTGCCGTGATAGAATAAACGGTTTTCGCTTTTAACTCTCCATGCTGCGGTGGCGCTAAACTCCTGCAAAGGCGATCCTACATACAATTAAGCCAGATCGACAAACCCTTTGCAAGGATTAAATTATACCTTTCTAGTTTCAGGCCAACTCGTCCAGAACCAAATGTGAGCGAGAACAAAGGTCAGTGCTCCGTAGTGCAGCGGAGGGGTAGCAAAGGTGAGCCAATGATTACCTGAGCAAGATGGCCACGCCCACTTCCTCAGAATTCAGGTAGACTTTTGCCCAGGTGTCCTGGATGATGAGCTGCTCCCCTTCGCTCAGCGGGATGGGCAGCTCCATCTCCTCCGCCTCCTCCCCGGCCCGGTCCATGTCAGAGGACAGGCGTGCACGGGAGCGCACGTGGTAGAGGTGAGGGTGCACGAGATGGGCGCACGTCGTAAAGGTTAGCAGGCTGATAAGAACTGACCCAAGAGTCCACCTCTCAAACCCTGAGTCCTTCTAGCCGCTCAAACCCTATAGTTTTCTTTCTCTCTCTTTCTCTCTCTCCTGTTCTTTCCTTCTCCTTCCCTTCTACTGCTGCTATGTTTTGTTCCTGAAGAAATGTATATTTCTACCCGCTCCCCTGTTCTCCTGAGAAAGATGGTGAGATGGTGAGATGAGAGAGAGGGTAAGTGAGAGTAAATGGTAGAGCGAGTGAGTGAGAGAGACTGAGAGAGAGACAGTGAGTGAGAGAGGCAGCGAATGAGTGCAAGAGAGAGAGAGAGTGAGGATACCACAATAAAGCACACACTTGTGCAAGGAGGAGCCTCTGTTTTCACAGTTCAACATTCTCATTCCCTCCCCTCCCTCAATTTCCTTCTCCCTTCTCTATTTCATTCTCTCCTTCTTCTTATCTCTCTCCCTACCCTCTCTTTTGCATCGCTCTTCTCTCTCCCTTTTCTCTCCCCTTCGCCCTCCTTCTCTCTCTCTTTCCCACACCCCTGCCCAAATAAAATAGGACAGACGTGTTTCGTATTTCAGGTTTTGCGCTATCTTCTCTAGAAATCAATAGCCTACTAGATAAGTGTTGTTTACCTTTCAACTTACCCCTACCAGTAGAAGGCAGTTCTATTTACTTGGCTAGATAGGAGCAAGAAGCCTATTCAATTACAATTAGGTCATTTAGCAGATGCTATCATAATAAATAATAGCATCTGTGATAATAAATAAAATAACCCTATTCTCATTGGCTGGTTGTATCAATTTACATCGGATCGTATGTGCATTAAGCGGCAGTCCGTTTGTGCACATGATTTTTCAAATTTGCAACCAAAATAGGGGTTCCCGAACCACGGGTTGAAAACCCTTATATATATTACTATATATAGTATTCTTCAGTGGAACTCCAATGGTAGGTACCAATCGTTGGTAGGGCAGTGTGTTACGGAAAGAGGTGAAGTGCTGTCCCCTACTGGATATTAACAGTTACTGCACCACCAAAGATAAAACGCCCACACACCATTGTCATACAAAACCAATCCCGGGCTTCCGTATGTCTGCGCTGCACACGTTTGTTTTTCAGTGTAGATAATTATTTATATTATACTTGCTGTCTAGCCAACATGTAACGGCTTTCAGTGTTCAAAATAATTATTCATTGTTGAGGAAAAATACGCCAGTCCTCTACTGTACTTCGGAGCTAACGTCAGTATCACATTGAGAGTAATTTAGTGGCTTGCTAGAGGGCTAACGCGTGTCAGCTAACGTCAGCTACAACAGCTAGTTGAATACAGCAACCATAGTGCTTAACTGATTCATATATTTTGTTGTCAAATTTACTAGATTTCCTCTGCTGAACCACCTCAAGTCTCACCATGAATGTTACCAAGAGCGGTTATCGTGTTTTCTCGGCAAACTCCACTGCCGCATGTACAGAACTGGCCAAGAAGATAACAGAGTAACGTTGCAATGATTTTCTATCATATTTAAGAAGCTAATACATTTCTATGTAAACATAATCATCATGTCACTCGGTTGTCTCTATCATTTTGGAAGGCTTAACTGTCATCGGTTCATAAGTTTAAAGGCTAGCATATACATCCTATTCATTTATGTACTGCAACACATGTCTGTAACATGGAACCTCAAGTCCCAGATAACTAATGCAGGGCATAACCTTTATTTTTCACGACTTTCTTTTGTTACTTCTTTATTAAAGGGTGTAACAGTAATGCCATACTGTTGTTTACAATGTAACATTGTACTTGACTGCTTCTCTTATTTACATATTTATATATATATTGGAGATACTGTACTGAGAATTATAGATTGGTTGCAATGCTGAACTACCAACAAACCCCATTATTTGATTGGCCCGAAATGATCGTTCTATGCCATGACCCCACAGTTTAAAAACTTTACACAGAATATGCATTTCCCTTCCTGTTCTGAAATCATAACATTGCCTTTGAGCTACGACAATAAGGAACGTTTAAGTATTGGCAAGCAGCCGTTTACAACTTCTGTTTTGATATTTTTTCCCCACAAAGGCGTCTGGGAGTCGAGTTGGGCAAGTCTGTCGTCTTTCAAGCATCGAATAGAGGTAAGCAAAAATACATATTAACTAGTAATACAATTGTATTGAAAGTGTTTACTCCAAAACAAGTAGGATAATCATGTAAATTGAATGGATAATGTATCATCCCACACAAAGCCAGATGGTTAACAATATGAAAATAGGCTTCAATTACATTTAGTTACATTGTTTATCGGAAAGTGTATTTGTTCCTGGACACTATGTGGGCAGGTTGTTAGTAGTTACCCGCAGTAAGTAGTGCTCTTGACAGCGTGGCATTCCCAGGGTTGGAACATAAGTTAATTAATTCCTCGCACAAAAATAAACAACACCACTCACCGCACAGTCAAATTGTTCATTGCTGAAGTAATGACATCATTAGCCAACCGTCTAAACAGTTTTTGATTGAGAAATATGGCAAATTGCCCCGACCACGATAATGGGCCACTCATCTGCATCTTCAATCTGCAGCCTTTTCAATGTATTAACTCATCTCAGACTAAGCAAGGACATCAGGATGTCTTGTGTTGTTTTCTTGTATCATTCGTACAATCAATAGTGGATGCACTGCTGAATACATGGAACTTGTTGGAACATTAGAGGGAAGGGCATGAATGGTAGTGTTATCCCCTCTACTGCCGCGCTATCGATGCTCTCTTAATTCCTCTCTTGCCAATAGCACACATTTGGAGCACCCTGTTCCACAAAAGCTTGCTTGTGTCATTTTTATACAGTGCTGAATAATGGCCTATTGTTTTTTCAGTTTAGTCAACCTTGTTATCATGTGTATGAATTCACTGTATGTCGCTTTGGTTAACAGCCTCTGCTAATTTGACCAAATGCTTATGACGAACGTTACATCACTAGCCTAGGTGGCAGGGCATTCACTTGAAAATTGGTTTACTGTGATTTGTTAATGTGTTTCCTCAGAGACAAGAGTGGATGTAAAAGAATCGGTCCGTGGACAGACAATCTTCATCATTCAGACCATACCACGGTGGGTTACAAACAACGATAAACAATATATACTGAAACTTTACTTTAACACATTTATCAGCATCATCAACAGCAAACCAAGTCACTGCAAACAATTTCCCAATGTTAGCTTTATTTGAAGTATAATTTGTAATCTATCCGTAAACGTCATAAACGTCGGTGTAAATGCCTGTGTCCGACTTTCGTGTCCCATCACAGAGATGTGAACACGGCCATTATGGAGCTGCTAGTGATGGCGTACGCCCTGAAGACGTCCTGCGCTAAGAACATCATCGGCGTCATCCCGTACTTCCCCTACAGCAAGCAGTGCAAGATGAGGAAGAGGGGATCCATTGTGTGTAAACTCCTGGCCTCCATGTTGGCTAAAGCAGGTAGGCTACACCGGCCACTGAGATCAGGGTCGAACTGATTACCATTTTAGACGTTTGTTTATAATACCATTTCAGGGATCACTTTACATAAGTGTCTCTGTGTCATTGCTATTACACAAATACATAATTGCACTGAAATTAAATGAATAAGCAATGTAACGAATACGGCCGGGTATTGCCAGGTACCTCACAATTCAATTCCGATTCTTTAGGTCACGTTTCGATCGATTCCATTCGATATTGATCTCATTGCTTTGATATCGATTCAGCAATACGTGCAGATGACGAAATTTAGCTATTTTTGTAATTTGCAAATAAACGGAAATAATCGATTTAAAAAAAATTCTGAATCGATATTAAATCGAGAACAAATAAATTGCATTGCATTGATGAAGTGATATTTTTACCCAGCCCTAGTAATAATCTCACGGCATATTCTTGTTATGTAATAGGGCCCGACCGATTTATGGGCCTGCCGATTTAATCGGCCGATTACTCACCTTGCTAACTAACAACTTTAGCTGGAGTAAAAAATAGGAGATTGAATTTTACCGTACAACATGAAAGCACGCTCGCTCAGGCAGCTGCGCGCTCACCTCACCAATGTACACAAGACGCATTGTTTGAGCATGTTGTGCCTGTTTTTCCTTTAGGTCCCAGGCCATGTTAATTTGTTATACTGTAGAGACTCTAACGGTGAGACCATACTGCTCAGCACGCACGTGTTAGTCACTGCTCACGAGCGCAGTACATTGGGAGTTAGTTATTTATTTTACATTTTACATTACACTCATTTTTGACTGTAAATGTATTCTAAAACACTCAAAGGTTCTGCATTCAATTCACATATTCGTCAAAAGTGTTTAAAGTATATTTAAGGTATCAAAAACTACGTTTTATATGCTTTTTTTTTTTTTTTTTTTTTTTTAATCGGCCGATTAAATTGTAATCGTAATTTTTCTCTGAAAATAATCGGCATCGGCACTCAAAAATCAATATCGGTCGGGCCCTATTATGGAATAACGTTTTGTCACACCTTAGCATGGAACTGCTAACCTTAACATGCTATTCTATAATGTTATTACATGTAAGTACACTGAAACTGTTATGTAGCTTGTAACCCAATTTCAGTTCACTGCTTTATTTGTATTCACTTCAATGTTATTTCTGGCACCTTTCTTGCATGCAAGGATAATCCATGATATTCTCCAATCAAGGGACCGAAGTCAAATTCCTCGTTTGTTCGCAAACCTGGCCAATAAAGCTGAATCTGAATCTGAATCTGAATCTAGGCCTCTAGGCTTTGACTCTTTTAGTGCCTTAGGGCCCTTTGAAGCTTTGAGGACTGGATAGCTGTGATGTTATTCCAACATTTAACCAACTATACTTCCTTAAGGATCAAGTGAAGTTAGAACTGTTTTTTTGTTGTTGATTTGAACCTGGTAATGTGTCTCATTTGTTTGCCAAAGTTGTAATCTATGCCATTTTATCAATTACTGAAATAAGCCTGAAAGCAGGAGTGAAATCCTATGTTTTTGCCAGTCTCCGCCAAATAGTTTGTGAACGTTCTACTCTGCTCCAAACGCAAGTAGCGTAGCGTCGAGGTGTGTGTGACGTGTAGAGCTTCGCCTGGCCAGCGGTTGACTTCTGCATGCGAAAGAGGTTTAAGCCTCTCGGAACACTCGTAGTATAATGCAACGATGTGTTTGGAAATTTGATGTTTGCCTCCGCAAGACCCCTATAGTATTACGCTAATGTGTGGATGGTGAAGCTCTCTGAGCAGCAATTTATATTGATGTTCGCGTCCGAGTGAGTGTTTTTCAGACACATTGTTCGGCACACTCATCTACAACATTGCTCATACACAACGACGGTATGAAAAATGTAGTTCAAAGATGCCATTGGTCGTAACCATGGGGATGACACTCTCTCATCCCCCCCGCCCCTTTCCAAGAACAATCGAGCCAAAATGCTTCTTTTTTTATCAGTGTTCAAATTCCAGTTGAAATACTGACACTTTTAATTTGTCCCACTTGATTTTTTTAATAAATCATAAGAAATTAGTGAAATGGGGGCAAGGTATTGTGGTGCCTAGGGTGTACTGCTCCTAGCCCAAAGGGACTGTTTTCAATCCCCAAGTTTTGAACCTTAACTTTTATGCAACCTAACTAAACCCCCTCTCATTCTAGGGCAGGCATGCCGGCTCCCCCATTGGGATTAGGTTTACCTTCAAGCCTCACCTGTATTTGAATTCACTAGCAAGTCACTTGGTATTGTAGCCCCTGCTACATGAAAACAGTATTGTAACAGTAAAGAGGCAACACACCTAAACATGCTTCTGCATGGTTTTTCTTAATCCTTCTCACACACGCAATGCAACAGTGATGCAAACAGTTTTCAATTGGCCAAACATCCATAATAAGGTGTCATTACATCAAATGTACACTAGAGGGTGATTTATCAGCCATCTTTACAATCAAAGTGCCCAATAACTGGATAATAGATTGATAAATAAAAAGTCGCCCCTTTCTTTCCATACATTAACTGGTGAACGCTCTTCCTTTGTTTTGAATAGAATTGGAGTGCAACACTTTAAAAATAAGAGCAAGATTTCAATGTTTATTAGAATCAAAGCCATGCTAGGGAAGGTTGTGCTTCCATAGTAGCTGCAGTTGTCCCAAGCATGTGTAGGCCTGATTGATATTGTACATTGAAAGGGTATGCTTCATGTCTGATGTTCTCTCTGGTTCCGTCTGGAGGTTTAACTCACATCATCACCATGGACCTGCACCAGAAAGAGGTCCAGGGATTCTTCAGCTTCCCGGTGGACAACCTGCGCGCCTCCCCCTTCCTGCTGCAGTACATCCAGGAAGAGGTGAGCCGCCTTTCTTCCATTTTTATACATGAGTCGCCAAGCAAATAGTTCCGGACAATGAAATTCTTGCGACAAGCCCAAGTCAAGTTTAAACGAAAAAGCATGGATACAAATATACAAGTGGCCACAACCATAAATAACCTAATAATAAATATCAAGTCAATCACATGAATGATTTTTATTCCTCACTCTTGATATCTTTTCCCTCTCAGATTCCTGATTATCGAAACGCCATCATCGTGGCCAAGTCACCATCTGCAGCCAAACGGTAACCACCGCCCCACCCTTTTACCCTTGTGTATTCTGGCTACACTGTTTAGCTTAGCATATCGCACAGATAACTACACATGGGCCACAAGACACGTCTTGTGGCCAGTAGTTTGATAGTCCAAGTCTTTACCTCCAAGAGTCAATTATTGACCATACCCGCAAAAACAAAGTTGACATTTGCTGCAAACAGGGACAAAAGTCCTAATCTCATTGAAAATGGTTGGGCTGTATCAATGCAAATGTGAGCTAGGTAGGGGATTGTTGTTGACTCAGGGTCAAAAAGCTTTTCCTAAGGTGGGGCTTTCTGTCCACACCCTTAGCGCTCAAGGTATTCCTAGGCCCCTTGCCCCTTCCTTGATATTGAAACGGTATCGGCATTAATCGTATTCTGAAAATACAGTAGTCAATTTTTCAATACAGAAAAGTCAAAGATTTAAGAAGAATTGCACAAGGAAGTCATATTAACCATATCAATTGACCATTTTGGACAGTTTATTATTTCAATCCGGTTATGTTTTGATATTCTCTTAGTCTTTAAAAAAAAACATGTGTTAGGTGTGTCAAAACTTTTCGTAAATCCCTTAGTTTTGGATAAAGTTGTGTTTGACTGGTTCCAGAGCCCAGTCCTACGCTGAGAGGCTGCGTCTGGGCCTGGCCGTGATGCACGGGGAGGCCCAGTGCGCTGAGTCGGACATGGCCGATGGACGGCACTCGCCCCCCTGCGTACGCAACCCCACCGGACACCCGGGGCTGGAGCTTCCTTGTGAGTACACCTCCACCCCTGAGTGCTCACATTTTTGCCAGCACATAGACAGGCATGCAAGCTCATCAATAAAGCTAGTTTAAAACAGGGATGCCATGCCATGTGCTTTACTACTAAACATACAAAACATAACATTGTAGAATGAAATAATAAAAATAATTTACGTTCAATTTGTATTAAATCATAATGGATTATTTGCAATAAAGCGACAAATCATACATTTATTACATATATATAGAACTTAGAGATGATAAATAATAAATATGTACACTCATACCTGCATATAGACAGGTCTACCACTGTTGGCCAATGAGCATCAGACGTTGTATCTTCTCTATTATCATAGGCCCTCACTTTAAAACTATTCCATACCATAGGCTAAAATGGTGGCACTCAACCAACCAACCGGTATTTATTTTGTTGTAATGAGTATTTTTTTTTTTATATTAATTGTTGTCCGTACGCCTCCACTAAAATTAACACATACGTGTTCTGACGCATCGTAGAGCTACAGAATAACATGTATTATTAACTCTGGAGACATCCTAATACTACTAATGCTTATTCTATTAGTCCCGGCCCACAGGTGTACTAAAGTACTTAAGGTAGGCATGCAGATCTATTGTATATCGCAAAGTACACCTATTTTTGAAGCCCAACCAAAAGGAGAGGAACATGAGAAAAAAGGTGACACTGTTGCCCATAAGATGTATGCAAACAAATAATTGGTTGAAAGAGGGACTTGCAGATTAATATACCTAATCCAGGACAGATAGGGATCCTGTCCAATCAGAACCATGATCACTTGACCAGGTGTTTTATTATAAGCAAATACATTTTCTTTACATTATTATTGTTATGACTTATTTAGAACATTTCTATTTTAAATAGAGTTGCAACCGAGAACTCCAAAATCCTCCCATTCAGAACCTCCAATATGAAATTTCATCAGTATCTGATTGAAATATGAATTATTACTTTGCAATTGTTCACACATGAGATGAGTTGTTCGTTAATCCCAGATGGGAAATAAGGGCAACATAACTTTCGTTGTTAATGATTTCAAATTCAAGAAAGATGCCTCGGGCAAAAGGGTTTGCCTGCTAGATAAATATGCAAGCCGAAATGCAACCTAAGTGCTGGCTAATTAATGTGTGGCTTACTAAAATGCCTCTAAGTTGTGATGGGTGAGAGGATTTTCAGAGTCTTGGGTGTTTAGTTTTTTGTCTTTGCCATGTCAAGTGTTTTTTTTTTGTGTACTTGTGTTTTAATGTGGTGTTTATTTTGTTGAAAATAGCAGGCAAACAGCAGGCTCCGTTCCCTGGCATAGAGCTCCCAAGTATGACTGTAAACTCAATATACCTCCTACTGTGTCTATGAAATGAAATGATTCCTCTTGGAACTGGTTCCTCGGTACGTGCATGTACTGGATCAAAAGGTTTGGTTGCATCTTGTAAAACGGGCCTTGTGGACTCTCACGGAAAGGGAGGTGGCGACGCTCAGTCTGGACTTTGTTGCTCCTTGTTTTGTTAAGTACATACTTGTTATTCCACAATAACAGTGTAATGGGGGGGTAATGGAATGACAATATTTATTGGGTTTATCAAATTACAGACTTAATTTTATTTTGGAAATACCCAGCCTTTATTAATGTTGGGCGTGTGAAGTTAGAGACAAACTTGAGATGAGTTTATGTGCATTTTTGTGTTTCTATTTGTGTCTGTGCGCATGTGTGTTTTAAGACCCTGAGCACAAACAATAACCACAAACATTAATATAGTTGAATTGAACATCATCAAATTGAATACGATCTCAATCTCTTCCTAATAACCATTCGGGATCGGATTGCAAGTGACGAAGCACAGAAGCAGCACTTTGTTGCCGCCACACTTTCCCGAGACTCCACACCAATAATTCTACAAGATGACACGGAACCCTCTGATGTATCTTTTTCTTCAGAATCGGCAAATCATATGTGAACCTGGAACCATCGTTAATTCCCTCTTCCTTCCCATCTCGCCAACATTCCCATCACGCACCTCTTACCGTACTTGCTTTGACACCTTCCCTCCCTTGATTAACATCTGGCCTTCATTGTCGCATGTTGTGATAATGCTAAACGCATGCTTTATATGTTTGTTGTTTGGATAGTGTGCATTGAGAAACGTTGGAATCAGAATGAGGGAGCACGGATGAGAATGAGGCAGAGGGGATGGGTTGATGTGCTGGTATGGTTGAGATAAACGCTGCCAGCCTGGCTGGGGAAGGCTGTATGACAGAAGACTGGCTGTAGAGCACTTCTTGGGGCTGGCTTCGCTCACTGGTGGAGTGTGCGCTCTTGTCGTATGCGAACGCTTCTTTAGCCCTAAACTCAAGGTGAGCATAGGGGACAGGTTTGAGTAACAGGAAGTGGAAATTATCTGGTGTTTATGCAATGCATGAAGCATGCTAACTAAATATTTGTTTAACCTATAATTAACCAACCTTTGTTATAAATAAGAATCCAATCTCCTTAGCTTCCTCTAAACAAATGATAATGTAGGGAACTCAAACTACTTTTTGATTGGCAAGAGTAATTCCGATGTTGTCAAGCAAATGCATAAGGGTCGAAAGACTTCCCTCAATTTCTTTCCCACCCTAATTTTGAAGTATTGAGAGTTTTACTATCTGTGTTCCGGTTTTGTCTTTCTTGGGAGCGTAGGAATTTTTCAGTTTTTTTTAATAATACTAATAATACTATCATGCCATTCCTAACGTGGATGCTTTAATCTGCATTGTCTAACAATCCCATGAGTACTTACATTTCTTTGCTTTGATGGCCCCAGTGGGCATCGTACCCTTTACCCCGGTAGTGTCAATGCTATGCTTTGCCGATTTTCCAGCTTTTAACTGAACCAATCCTGGCGAAGTGTGCAACAGCTTCTGTTTAATGGGGAGGCCATCTCAGTGCATAAAGGAAGCGTATCGCTGTTAACCCTGCCCACCACGGCACCTGGCCCCAACGGTGTGTGATGGAGCTGTCGCAGTGTGCTCTGATTGAATGTGCTTAGTGTTAATCATGTGGCCTTGCATGGCATGTGTTGTGATGAGGTGAGCGTTTTCCTCTCTCTCTCCGAGCGTGGCCTATCCTGAGTGGTAGGTGGGGTAGAATGGGGGGAGGCAGGAGAAAAGACCACCTCTTCATTCCTGGGATTAGCAATCCATAAAACAGACCCAACTGAAATCACTCGCTAATCAGAGCTAATCTTCAACAGATTTTTTTCACTTTTGATATTTGTAATACTTTTGGTTTCAACCCATTTTACCCTAATCTACCGGCTGAGACCAGTGTTGGATGAGCGTGGAGTGGATCCTTCGTGTCTCGGCTCGGCGGTCCGGCTGCTAATCCATGTCTGTCTTCGTATCCCTAGTGATGATGGCCAAGGAGAAGCCTCCAATCACTGTGGTCGGAGATGTCGGAGGACGCATCGCCATCATTGTGGTAAGAGTCACAACTCCACCTCTTCTGCCAGCACAACTACTCGAATCTGAGCTTTATACACTCCACCGGGCTGTTATTGAGGAGGATTTCGGTCATGACCCTCTACAAAGCTGTTATTTTCGCTTATGCATATAATGCATGCAGGTTTAGCATAAATACATGGGTTTTTTCGCACAACCATCGATACAGTTTATTTGTATTTGGTCTGTCACACGATGTACAATGACAGACGATATTTCGGTGTATATCTAACCGTGCACGATCAAAGTCACTAAATTCTCAAATTTGTCAAAATCCTGCAGGTTTCACAACCCTTGAACTGCATGTGTGCGTTTATTATGGTGCATTTTTTTTTAAGACCTCTTAAGGTGTTATACTAAAATCCCAGTCACAAATGCAAAGAGTGGACCTTTGAGGGGGTGGGCTGTGGCCCTCAGGACAACATTTTGAACCCCTTTACCCCGCAGGATGACATCATAGACGACGTGGAGGACTTTGTCGCGGCGGCAGAGATCCTGAAGGAGCGTGGGGCGTATAAGATCTACATCATGGCCACCCACGGCCTGCTGTCTGCAGACGCCCCGCGCCTCATAGAGGAGTCCGCCATCGACGAGGTGAGCGCTTGTCTTCCCTGTTTTAGTAGACAAGAGTAACCTCTTGTTAAAGGAGAAATCCGGTGTAAAATGGATTTGCGATACGTTTGGTATGATAACGAGTTGGGATGTTCGTTTTGGAGCAAAAAGGCGCATAAAGTTGGCTGTTTTTAGCTGATTCTATCAAAACGATATAAACTTGAAACGATAGGGGCATGTGTTATGGTAAAAACTAAATCGCTATTTTAAAACCCCTTAAAAGGCTAGAAGTAGCCTGACACTTCTTGACACAACACGCAAGCTCTGTGTTCGTCAATCTACTTATCGAGTCTTAAAAACAGGATGGCGTCGACTTCTCCTTTAAGGCATGGGCAATGCCTCAACCTTGACTTGTTTGTTTATGTATTTTTACCCAAGGAGTTGAGGGAAACTATTTCATTATTTCACTTTAGGATAGATTTCTCTCTTCTCCCTGTTGATAATGTAATGGTAATTATGCAGGCTTGACTTAACTACCGTAGCTTGTTCCTCCACTTAAGGTAATGTTGAGGATGTCGTGTTCTTGACTTGATGAGGTATTAGTGATGACATGACTTTGACTTCAGTATCTCCTTATAGTCCTTGTTTAGGTAATGGTGATTACTTCAATTAGCTAGTCATGTCAAGTTTGACTTGACTAACTTTTTCCTAGTCATAACCGCTACCTTGAAATAAGCAACTGCCTATTTATATACATCTCAAAGTAATACATTTAGAATTGGAGGGATGTGGTCGGAATCCCCCCACGCTGTTTTGCTTAGTTTTCACTTCCTCAAACTCTGAAGAAACAGTAGCCTCATTCAGCTGCACCGTTGCCATACTGTAAGGGGCCGGGCTTAGCTCGCTGAGTGTATGGTATTTGGTCACCCATTTGGACACACAGCCAGCTGGGAAAATAGACTGGCTTGAAGGAATATAATCAAATCTATAGACTGAAATAACATGAGATTGCAATGGATTTCAAGCAACATCATTTTCCGATGCTTAATGCACTCCTTGATGACCCATCATAACATAATGACGGGTATACTCCGGTTTTGTGTTGTCCATCACATTAACATTATCCAACAACGCTATGAACCTCCAGGTGGTGGTTACCAACACAGTGCCCCATGAGGTGCAGAAGCTCCAGTGTCCCAAGATCAAGACGGTGGACGTCAGCATGATCCTGGCCGAGGCCATCCGACGAATCAACAACGGAGAGTCCATGGCCTACCTGTTCCGCAACATCACCGTGGATGACTAGCGGAGACAGAGGTAGCGGGTTGAGAGATGCAGCGGGAGCTGGGAGAGAGGGATATAAGAGAGAGGGGGGAGATGAGAGAGTAGACAACAGAGAGAGGGATATGGAGAGAGGCAGAGCGTTGAAGAAAGTGGAATGAAATGAGAGAGGGGAGAGACTGACAGCATAAAGAGACGGAGATGAAAGAGGGCAGCGAGAGGAAGTCTGTGGAAATGGCCAAGGCACACTATTGTCATGTTGCGTGTTCACTTCACCTCAAGATAAAATTTATCTAAGCTCTTAACGCTAAAGTTACCCATGATGCACTTACTTTCAATGGTCAAAACCAGCAACTGAATTGCTCTAAAGTAGAGAGGTCTCAGTGTTTGTGATTGGCCGGCAAAGCCAAGCTTTTGAAAACCTGAAAACAGCAGCAAGACTCGTAGAACGCTTCGTTTAATGTCTTATTAATTTACTCTAATATTTGGTTTCCCTCTATGATATCAGCACATACGAAGATTAACATGCTGTCTAATATGCTGACTCGCTACTGAGTAATAAACTTTCGACGGTCAACGAAAAGTAAAGTTTGTGTGATGTTTTGAAGACCTGGACTTTTGGCTGGAGTTCCTGTGTGCCAGATAAATGTTTTTCTTTCTGTTTTTTTGTTTTTTGCCCTTGTGGTTCAGGGATGTGTCTATCACTGTGACTTCACTTGGAGAATAGACTGCTTTCGCGACAAGCAGGGTCCCTCCTCTAATATCCACTTAAACCAAATGCTGTTTATGCACCAAATTCTCTTTCTTATTTTAGGATTTGCGTCATTTGGCACGTATGATTTGTGAGGATGTTTATCATGTATGGCGTCAATAATAAACACATTTCGATGTTTTTACCGGCTCCTGGCTGATATCGGTACTGAGCTGTCCTTGTACTGAAGTGATGTGTTTGTCAATATACTTGATTAAACAGTGGCTGCCAAAGCCAAGAGTGAATTCATGCTCCTTTCAAAATTGAGTTAAATTTGTAATGCTTTTATACATGGCTGCTTATCACTATTTCTACGCCAACCCGTTTTTCAATTTGATTGTACTTGCATGATATGAGCAATACAAAGTGCTGGAGGATAACGCATAAAAGCAAAATTATTTTTATTTACAATGTTGTTCTCAATGGAAGTATATAGTAAGGCAACAAGTAATGGCAACAATGACAACATACATCAACTGGCATCATTATTTGCAATACTATTACAACTATTGTTTGATAGGATTGCTAAAATATAAATGGGATTACCTGCTAAAAGATAAGTACAGTTTTACATTTGTTTAATAAATAGGGAATAGTAGTCTAGAAATTAAATGTATTGCCCTACCAGCGTCTATTCCATAGAAAGGGTTTTAGCTGTGTTTGGAATGTCTGCTTGGACCGGGAAAGCTTATTGTCTCAGGGAAGCTTATTTCACATTTGTGGAATAGCCTTGTATGGATGTATTGATTCTACAATTATGTGTATCGGTCTGTTATATAAATTACTGAAAGATGAGTCAATAGCGTTTTGGTGTTGTGCTCTAAAAGCTCTTTGTGAAAGCAAATTAAATCTTTATTAAGAAATTAAGTGAGGAAGAAATGATCCCATCTACATATTGGAAAGTTAAATCAATTAAGTATTGTTTGAAAAGGGCAATGCTAAGTATCTTTTCAGGCCTGGTGGCAATCGAGATTCCTTGTACAATCCCCACTGTACACAGTTTGAAAATGAAATATTGGCTTTGATTATATAAACACAGTAAGCAGCACACGGTAGGCCTACCAAAAATACTTGTTTTATTGTATTATCGTGTTCCTAGTCAGTAAAGTAAAGTGAGCTTGGTTTTAAATGAGGCACACTTTCTGTCAAACAGACGATATAATTCCTATCTACTAGGCTGTTATTCTCAAAAATAACGCTAGTATACTCATGCATAGAGGAATATAATTATTTATTTATATGATTACAATTTCTCATATTTCTGCATTCCTCTAATTATATGATTAATCCATCCACATGCAACTCGTTGCCATGTGAATTTCAAACAGTTTAGCCTGTTGGTACTCCAGCTGCAGTTTAGTGACGCATCGTTGAAGTAGATCTGAGCACCATAACCACCAGTCCACCACGACATTGCCCCAGACCCTGTACTTGTTCCAAACATCTCAGAGGTTCAAGTAAGCCTGAGGAGCTTCGACCAAGTCCAGGGGCAGAGACACTATGGGGCCTAAACTGCAGAGAAACACAAAGACATATCGACGTCAAACATGATAGTTTTGGCCTTTCTACTCCTAGGAGTCATGAGGAAACGCATAAAAGATTTTAGAAGTTGTCCAGATATCAAAACATATTTTTTTTTACTTACAGCAGGGTTGTGTAGTAAGGTTGTCGATTCCAACCAAAAAGGCGCCATATAGAAAGATGCCTTACCCCTTCCTTCTGTGCCGTCATTGACTAAATTGACAAGTCGCTTTGCATAAAAGCATCTTTCAAACAAAACAAAATACGAAAGTCTGCTAAATAAACAAATAGTGACTAGCATGTTCTTATAAGTTAAGCAGAAAAGGCTCTTGTCCAATACCTGAGCTTGTGGCGTGACATGCTGCCGTGTGTCTGGGGAGAGAAAGGAGTGTTTGAAATCAGGAGTGTGGCTAGGACGGTCGTGGCAGCTGTGAGTTAACCTCTGCAGAAAGAGGAAGCAGGCACCTGACAAGCACAGGTCACTTCCCTCTCGGAGGTGAGGGTAACAAAGCACCTTGTTGCTATACATGGCTCCAGAGAGGAACCGTTACTGCCTGTCTGTCTGCCTTTAATTCCATTTGCCTGGGTGTCGGCCTCTCTTCGTCAACCGCTTCTAACTGGCCTGGCAGGTCAATCAGTCTGCCTCTCCTTAGTCCGTCCGTCTCTCCATCTCGATTTATCTGACTTTTTCTCTTCTGCCTGCCTGTCTGTCTCCCCCTGATTTCATTTGTCTCTGTGTTAATATTTAGTCTTTCGTTCTGTCTCTCTTTGTTTGTCTGTCTGTCCTTCAGTCTCTGTTTAGTTCAATGAAATCCTCGCCTGTCTGTCTGCCCTTTACTCCATCCGTGTTCATATTATGTCCCTACACCTTTGGCTCTATTTGTCTTTCTCTCCGGCGTCTACTATCATCTCCTTGCCTGTATGTCAGTGTGCCTTTCTGACTAATATTCCCGCTGTTTATATTTTCTGTTATACTGCTCTCTCTCTCTTTATCAGATTGGGGAGGGGTTGAGGTTGAGGGGTTAACGATGTTTATTCCGAGGTAAAAAGGCACTCAAGCTAATTCACAATAGCTTTATTTTTTTTATTTTTGCCACCACAGACCTTGCATGTCACGATAGTGCTAATACTCACTCCATGTGTTGATAATGGTTCTCTCTGTTCCTCTGGTGGATGCCCACGCACGCATGCATGCGTTCATATAGGTCCAGGTTTGGTTAGGTTTCTACCTGCTGCAGGCATGACTTTATGAGGTGTTTTCATTGGTTATGGTAAATAGCAGTGGCGTAAATATCGACGATGCAACCGTCCCCCCCTCTGAAGTCCCCCCTCTGAAGTCCTGTCGAGGGGCACAAAATAAACATTTGCACCCGGGCATATCACCATGATGTTACGCCAATGGTTATAGTCTCAATAGTCTAATCAATATACCTTATTCACCAATGAACACACATTTACACACCTTGCCCGGAGCTGTAGGGGGTTGGATGTCCTTCTGAAGATCACTCGTTTTAGAGGATAGAGTGAGCTAGTTGGAGACAATCTGCTCTGCTTAAATCTAAATTTTAACAAATTTTCTAAAGTTGCTTCTTCATTACAATACTTAATGGCAGATTATGTGTTTTGCTATTAGGGGGTGGTAAAACCAAATGGAGAAATTGACTGGTAAAATTATCCACAAAGTGAAATTGCAGTTTTATTGTTTAAATATAATTATAATATATTTATTTAATAACTGACTAAATCATTTAATTGATCTGGTCATTGATACATTTTCTGGGAAAGGATCAACATCAATGTAAAGATCGATGTGTTAATTATTTTTTACCTCTGCCAAGATTTTGCACGAACAATTAAAACTGTGCATATCCTAATGTTTTTTTATTCAGAGTTTGAACATGATTGCAGTCAGGACACCAAATAAGATATAAGATTGTACTTTATTAATCCCAGACAGAATTTGTGATGGTCACCTCTTTGTGTAAATTAGTGTTAAATTGTTTTTTAGTTAATGTAGAAGATGTGAGATATACTAGTACACACGCAGTGGTGGAATGGCCGTCAAAACTATGTGAATGAATATCGAACCTATCTGCACTCGTACAACACAACCCAAATAGGATGTTTATGGGAAGTTAAACTATAATAAAAAACAACACTGTGCGGTAGCATAACTTCATGATGCATTACACGGTTCAAACCATGATTGCTGTGTTGCCATCATGCATTCTATGTGGCACCTTTCTTTTTTTATGCATTAAAAAAAGACAGAAGATAGAATAGATAGAATATAACAAACAAATACACTGGCTGCTCTAACTTAGAAACAGATAAAAATGCATATTCAACAAAACGTACACAATACATGCAAAGCCCTTTCAAAGATATCTTTCACAGGGTACAAAAACAACATATTTAACTCTTAACAGAATACAACACTGCCCACACAGGAATCAGTGACCTGTTCCAGCAAGGACACAGAGAGAAAACGTGTTCACCACACCTGCTTGTTTCAATCTTTCGTGCCTTCGCTGCCTGTGACTTCCCCAGCCTCAGTTCTCATCTTTATGACTTCCTCCCTTTGCTCAGTACCTTCTCTCGAGGGATGTTACAATGGGGTGTGTAAAGAGTTGGGGGACAGAGGAGTGAGGCATATTGGAGTACATGTAGTACATTCAAAACTTGGAACGGTGTCCATCACAGGAGCCCGCAATTGCAAGCCTGGAACATTGGCTATTTGTTCCATTCTTTCTTTGTCTCTAGTCCTTTTTCCATCAGATTTTCAAGCGAATTAACTCTTAAAGCGAATTAATTTGTAGCGACATAAGAAGCGCCTAAACGGTTTTCCATCGACAGAATGATTATAGCGAATTAAAATTGTGTCACAATGCCCCGTGTTGGAAGCGCATTTTTCTGACCCGCTAGATGATTTTCCATCAACAATGCGCATGCGCGACATTCTATATCGCTTCAGCCGTTTTCCATTACTTTTATGTTGCTAGAACTTTCCCAAAACCACCTCTGCAGAGCGAATTAACTTAGTGCGACAAAATCGGCGTTAGAGCGTTATAACCCTTTTTCCATCACACATGTCGCACTAACTTTTGATGCGCATCATTTTAAAGCGCATTATCTTTTTGATGGACAAAGGACTTCTTTCTACTTCTAATTTTCCTTGTTATTTTCATTCCCTATTTCACCCTCTTTCTCCCTTCTCATTCCCCGTCTTCCTTCTTCCCTTCTCTCGACCAGTCTGCCTCTCTTATGAATCCAGAAGTCAAGAACTTCCAGGTTCATAAAACAAAGTTCCCCTTCCTCTAATATAAGTGTCATCACCCACCCAGCTCGTCGGTGTCTACCACCACCACCACCAACGGCCGACCCAGCGCCACCGAAACCTTTAGGAGACGCTGCAGTTGTGGGCGGTGCCCTTTGGGGGGCGATCGCCGACGCCCTTGGGGAAGGTCTCGCGGCGGCGTCTGTGGTGCACGGGGCTCAGCCGGCTGGGCAGGCGGGCGTGCTGCAGCAGCTCCCGGAACACCTCCACCACGTTGGCGTCGTCCTTGGCCGACGCCTCCAGCATGCTGTGGTTCCAGTTGAGCTCCACGGTGGCCAGGGCGTCCTCGCTGGACACCCGGCGCTCGCCGCGCCGGTCGATCTTGTTGCCCACCACCACGATGGGCGTGAACCTGTCCTCCTTCACGGCCAGGATCTCCGCCTGCAGCCGCTTCACCACCTCCAGGGACCCGGGGTCGTCCACGGCGTAGACCAGCGCGAAGGCGTCGCTGTGCTGGATGGAGAGCCGGCGCATGGCGGGGAAGGAGTAGCTGCCGCTGGTGTCCAGGATCTCCACGGTGACAGTGGCTCCGCCCACCTGGTACTGGCGGCAGTGCATCTCCTCCACGGTGCGGCGGTGCTTGGGCTCGAAGGTGTCCCGCAGGTAGCGCTGGATGAGCGCCGTCTTGCCCACGCCGGCCGCGCCGAGGAACACCAGGCGCACCTCCGTCTTCTCCCTCGCCTCCACAGACACTTTCTCCGTCACGCCCGCCGATATCTTCTCCTTCCCCTCCACAGGTGTTTTCTCCTTCGGCTCCACAGATGTTTTCCCCTTCCCCTCCACAGATGTTTTCTCCTTCACCTCCACAGATGTTTTCTCCTTCAGCTCCACCGATTGTTTCCCCTTCCCCTCCACAGATGTTTTCTCCTTCAGCTCCACCGATTGTTTCTCCTTCGGCTCCACAGACATCTTCACCTTTTCCTCCACAGACATCTTCTCCTTTTCTTCCAAGGAGGTATTTTCCTTCAGCTCCACAGAGATCTTCTGCTCTCGCTGCCTTCTGTCTTTTTTACTCTCTTCAAGTTTCCTCCCCCTCCTCCGGTATTTTACTCACCCTTTGCCTTGCTCGTCACTTGCTTCAATCCGTCTCTTTATTTATGCTCCACAACTTGCTCTTCAGATCCTGAGCTGTTACAATACATTCAAAGAAGACAAACGGAAATCTGCTGAGATGTGCAAGTCTCACCTCCTCATGTCTAGAAGACGAGGAGCAGCTTAGGAGAATCGTGGTTCTATGGTGACGAGAGGTCCGGCGCTGAGAGAGGGAGAGGGTATAATACCGGCACTGATCAACGATCTTTTCAGCAGGTGTGCCTGAGAGTGTGTCAGTGTGGGGGCTGTGCACTCCATTTATGAAGCCTTTCTCTCGCAGATACTGCCCGCCCCCATTTCGTCTCTCAAACAATCAGAGACTCACTCAGCTTCCCTTGTGTAAATTACAATATCAATTGACATAGGATAAACAACGAAGACCCTCTGGGGTCACACTGTGCGCACGGTTCTGTAAACCGTTCCCTCAGATTCCGAAACAGTGCCCTCAGATTTGGTTCGTTCTACGCAGAAGAGATTCCACATGAGCATTGTGACGGCTAGTCCTACACAGGCCTCATGCATGAGTATAAGATGTATTCAAGATGAGGCAAACGTAGTGTTTCAGTCGGAGATTAGTTTATTTTTAACAAACATTTAAATCTTCAGTCATTCATAATGTATAGATGCCGGTGTGAATCAGATTGGCGTTTGCCGTCATATTGCTCATGGGAATCCCTGCTGTGTCGAACAAACCAAATCCATGCGCACAGATTAGGAAAACGGTGTGCATGGTTTCAGAATCCGAGGGAACGGTTTATCAATCCGTGCGCACGGATTTACACAAGAAGATATTTTTTCTACAATTTGACCCCAGGGGGCTCTTTAATAAATTTCAGGAATGGTGCATGTGCATAAATTATTGATGTATTGCCTATTTTGCTCATAGCCGAATATATCACTGAATGTAGAATATGAATCCTTCACGTGAATTGTGGTGTTGTATCTAAAGTCAACTGAAATGGAGCAAGGCACTAAAACCAGTGGGCTATCCAAAGCACGTGTGTCCGTGCGTTTGAAATGATAGATTTCATAGAATTCCTTTTTCAAGACACAAAACTTTTTCTACTAGTATTAACTACCAAATCCTGTTGCACGGTCAGGGGATGACCTTGGAGGGGGCTTCCCACGCGATGGTGGTTCTAAAAGCATCTACTATTTATGTTGACGCTCGCCATTCCTCCAAATGTCCCCTAGCGCTAAGGGAAACGTGCATTTCAGAGTTGACCAGTGATGGGAAGCAAGATTGCTTTTGTCGTGTTACTGATGAATGAATGTACTTCTAAATATGATGGTTGTTTATTGTTAAGATACGATGACATTTTATTCAAGGAGTCAAAATACGTTTACAGTTCTTAAGCAGTCATTTAGCAGAGGCGTATGCATGAATATCAAATGAATAAATAGGATAATAGGAAATGAAAATGTATCAAATGGATCAAACGGTCTACATGGACCAGATCAAAGAGATTCCGTTGTTCATGTTCCAGAAAGTGTTTGCAAAATGCATATATTTCAAATCCTTTTTTTTTTAATGAAGCATCAAAATTCGGTAAAAAATAGTGTGTGTGTGTGTGTGTGTGTGTGTGTGTGTGTGTGTGTGTGTGTGTGTGTGTGTGTGTGTGTGTGTGTGTGTGTGTGTGTGTGTGTGTGTGTGTGTGTGTGTGTGAGCACACGAACGAGACGAGAAATCTGCTAGTTATTCAGTCTCACTCGAGATTGTTACTTTTTGCTATGATACAGCTGAAAACGTCTCGTTTCCCGTTAGTCCTGCCATTCCTTTATCTAGTGAATTTTTGTTCCCCTCTTTCGTCTACAACCAGTTCCTGATCATCAGCATCCCTTGATTGGCCTGTTATGGTCGTATCAAAGATATCTACCTACCTTATCACTTTAAGCTCACGTAAGATAACCTACCTCTTGCACCATCAACATCCTTGCTGAGGACAGGCTGGGGCTTTGTAGCGTTTTTACAAATGGAATTCAGTGCTTTGATAACTAACATCCTGCATCTTTTGAAAGAATCCAATATAAAAGGGGTGTGAGACTTTTAGAGGTACGATCTATTCATTATTTTATAAATAGAGTTGACTCATAATATAAAATGATAATAAGAACATCAAAGAATAATAATGAAAACCAGCTTGAATGGGCTCAACGAGTCTGAGGTCTTGCTGAGATGATGAAGTGATCGTGACACTCTGTTCCCAGAACCTAATGTCCCTCAACTCGCGAACAAGACACTCCTTTTAGCCCCTGTTGGCTCTCTGGATCTAGCAGCCATGGAGGTATTACAGGTAGGGTGGGTGGAGGTGAGAGAAATAGAATGTACAGAGAGAGAACCACAGGCAGGATGCATGGTGCTAGTGGACATTGTATGTAAAACCTCTTCATAAGTCAGAAGTATGCGTGTTCCCTGACCTCAAGTGAGGGGGTGTTGTATAACAAGGGCCTAAGAAGCCCTTTGAGGCTCTTACTCTGATTTAAGGGCCGTACAAATTGAATCACCTTGGAAAGATACAAACGCAGGCAGATTTGACCCGAGGCCGGGCCGGACCTTCTGACCCGAACCGGAGGAGCAGGACTGAAACACTATCCTCTAAGTCCACACCATTGGTTTGATTTTGCCTGCGGTCTTATTTTCCATCATAACACCTTTGCAATCGCATGTTCACTGAGTTCCCCCTTTGCATGTGTGCTGCGACCCCGGTTGGTTTAGCAGTCCCAGTAACTCCAGGGACACCGATGGGTGGTATACTGCTGGATGTCATTCAGTCTTTGCGAGTGCACTTAGCGGGTCATTTAAAGACCTCTCATTCATTCACCACATGGATTCAACAGGTAATTGCTGTTTGACCAGAGTATATAATTAAGAGGTTGTGGACTGCTTCAGTGATGGCTCAGTTTTTATGTGTGTGGTGTGACTAGGTTCTTATTGAAGGGAGTCTCCAGAGACAGTCGTTGCTAAATTAGCATGGGAGACAGTCTTTTGAACATTGAAACACACTTCACACTGTAGGTTGCTTTGGATAAGGGTGTCTGCTAAATGACCAAAAAGTTATGTGACCGTAAATAAAATCATTGTAAAACAGAGATAGGTGTAAACCGGGGGCCAAAGATTGGGCCAACCGCCGTTAGCGCTAGCACCAGCATATGTTCTATATGGTCACGAGTTCTTTATCTTAATCCCTGCTATGGCAGGCTCGGGTTGCTGGGAACAAAAGGCTTGTACAACGAGAGGGGTTTGCTCGCACGCGGCAACCGCCTTTCAGCGGCAGATCTGTTTACAATGATGTGTGACCTCAAGGAGAACAGTACATCCTGGTGCCAGATAACAAACGTCATGTGAACATCACATCTGCAACTTCATACCTGAGCTTAACCTGCATTTTACCTTATTTAGAATTGTTGTTCAATTAAAATAAGACTGCCGCCGGACTGACCGCTGGACTGCAGCCCCAGGTCAATTTAATAAAATGTTATTTGCATAACCCTTAATCACCGCTACATTCTCAAAGGACTTAATAGGCCAAATATTTATGACACCCCCTGAGCCAAGCCCCCAAAAGGACAAGATAAATCTCAGCAAGGAAGAAATCTTGAGGAAGGGACGCAGAGTGGGGGATATCTCCTTCCAGGGATGGTAAGGAGTGCAATGGGGGCCATCAGTTACATAAAGTATACATACATACAGGCAAAACATATTCAATCGATGATGGGGGGCTGGCTGGTTAACCATAAGGAGAGTCCAGGCATCCAGTCATCACAACACGCTAGAACAGACAGAATAATGAATTAGAAGGGGAAAAAGTGCATTATGGAAATGTAGACTGCTGCTAATTTACTAACTGCACGAACACGCATCGATCTTCACATCGCTTCAGCATCGTTTTCGCACCCCTGTGTTCAAAACGAAAGGCTGTAGAGGTACGTTTTTAGCTTTGCTTTGAATAGCTCGACAGTCAGCTTCCAGGTGGCAGACTATTCCATAGGTAGGACGCTCGATAGGCGAAGGCTCTCCCTCCTGCGGAGATCCTTGGTGGGGCCTGTGTGTAATTGTGACCGAGGTGGCTCCACGGGAGCTGGTGGTAGATGGCCACGGTCGTATAGAGGCACTGCTAATTTGCATGACATTTGCATATGTTCGTTGACTGGGTATGTGTGCATGTGTATGAGATTCATTTTTCCTTTACCTGACCTTTTTGTACTCATTAGATCTTCTTAAGAGATCTAATGAGTTACAATATTATGAGTTGGGACTCTTATGGGTCACTGTTAGATTATTTTGAGTTTAGTTTCGGAGATACTTATGACACTCTCATGAGTTAAGGTTCTTACGAGGAGTGGTTTGGTTCGTTGTGAGAGTCTATGTATCTCAGGGGAACTATAACTCGGGCATAGGATAGCGTTAATCTTAATTGACAGACCGGTAGGGTGGGTGTTGCCCCCCCCTCCTACCCGCTATGTGTCAGGGAAACTCTGTACTCCTCACACTGAAACGTGCACCTTGCTGATAAGTATTCAGGCGCAGGCTCAGTCCACCACTATATTTATTAACAGGAATCTCTTTTCTACTTCTCATGCCTGCACTATTCTCAAAGTATTGTATTCTCTCCTGTATTCCCAAAGGTTCCCCTTGGAAATGTGTGTGAGCGTCCTTGTGCACTTCTTTGAGCATCAATATGCTGCATGTGTGTTCATCTCAAAGTCTACATCTATGTTTGTCCAACTATGGTTTTGTGTAGTTCTGTTTTTATGTGTTTGCATATCTGGGTGTCTGGATACGTGTGTGTGTGTGTGTGTGTGTGTGCGTGTGTGTGTGTGTGTGTATATATGTGTGTGTGTTTTTTGCATAAAAGTGTATGTCTGTTTATTTCAATGTGTGTCTGTGTGTGACTTACGATGTGTGACTAAAGTCCTCCAAACCTCCCCCTGACAACCTTGACAAATTCCTCTTCCAACTCAATCCAAATGTAACTTTAAGAGATTTTTTATTTTAATTTATTTCTTTGATATATGCTTCCATTGCTTATTTAGATGGACTCCCAGCCTCCCAGGAGTGTGTGTGTGTGTGTGTGTGTGTGTGTGTGTGTGTGTGTGTGTGTGTGTGTGTGTGTGTGTGTGTGTGTGTGTGTGTGTGTGTGTGTGTGTGTGTGTGTGTGTGTGTGTGTGTGTGTGTGTGACTTAGAGCCTACCTTGGATAAAGTTCTGAGCCATTGAATATGTGTGGGTGTTTCATGTGAAGAATAGAAAGAATTGCACTCAAAGTTTGTAGAATTTAAATTGGTTTGCTGGAATACTGGACAGAGTTTCTTTCTGACCATGAACTATTGGCGAATTAATTGTAATATTGCCAGATCATTTAGCAAAAAAAAAAAAAAGATAACAATTGTTCTGCATATGTTCACTAGATGTACTCAGCATTACACTCAAGGCAGAGGAAGTAGAGGTACTTCTGCTTCTGGTTTCAAATCAAAAATTGGTTGGTGACCAATACCAAAGCAGCCACAACACCTGTTGAGCGAAAGTGTATTCTGAAATATATTATTTTTTTAGCTTTATTCGACCAGGATAAAGACCACATCTAGACACACCCAAGAGGGAAACATGCAACTGGAACACCAACAAACATCAACCAAATCAATAACTCCAGCAGATAAACATTCACACAATGTTTTATCAAATCAATATCAATATTCGCCCTTAAAACGCAATCACTTCAGACAATGTCAAATCATCTGGTAAGTGAAGTAGTCCAATTTTACCCAGCATAGATAGTCAGACATAAACTCAAACAGACAGAGATGCAGACAGACCGACAGACAGACACAAACTGACGGAGTGATGGACAGACAACTTATAAGCCTTTTATTTATAAGTAGTACAACTTTGAAAGTGCCGAGCAGCGCTAATGTGTTTTATTGACTTGAAACCCTTTTCATACAGACGGACCGGATAAACGGTGGAAGACAGTCCTGTGTAAACTATGCGGCACTCTGTTTAGGTTTGTGATGGATTTTTGAATTATCTCGACAATTTGTGACCGTTCTGAGGGCACTCGGTTCATTTACAGGCAAAGCAAAGGCTCTCTTCAAACTTCTGAAGGTTGTCTTTTGTCCGTCCGTCTTTATGTCCAACTACAAATGATTTGCTCACATGCTTTGTATTGTTTGTATTCACATTTGTTGTTGTACACAGCAAATCTTAACCTAATGATAAATCTAGCTCTGTTCTATTCTATTCATCCATCACTATAGCCATATATCCATTTGTCCTCCAATCCTCTTCTATCCTTCTGGATATGAAAGTCCCATGATTGAATGGATCAGAATAGTGTACTAGTGGTTAGGGTGTTCAACTGCCAGCAAAAAGGTCTGAACCCCACTATCTTCGCTGTAAGTCGCTTTGCATAAGTCAGTCTGCTGGATGGCTACATGGTAACAACAAAACACAGTTGATTATTATCTTCTCTTTTCTATCCTTAGTCTCCCAGTGCACGCTATCATGGGACCCTTGTGTTTCCAGATTATGTAATCAAAATGGCCACAAGGCGCGATAACCAAAGACTCCCACAGGAACTCTTCCTCCAAGAGTTTAAAGCGTTTTTCGATTTCTTCCCTCGACGCATACTGTAATGTTAACCTTGGACAAAACACATGATTGTACTGATGAAAGCTTTTTCTCCTCTGTATGGCTCCTGTTGTTTTAACCTCCAGCTTCTGACTTCATAATCGGGGCAGCAGGGAGATGGACTGAGGGGAAGTCGGATTCAACTTGGATGTTAGATTTATTTCTTAAATGTTCAATCATCGAGGGTTTCAAGAGTAAACAGAAAGGGAGAGGTGACCTCCTTCCTTCCATCTTTGTGTCTGTCTGAAGACACGTGAGAGCACACACACAAACGCGCACAAACAGATAACTGTAACATTGATAATCATACGTACACAAAGAAATAACTAACCAGTCGACCGGGCAAATGCCCCTCTGGGGTCACATGGTAGAAAAATAGACCTTGATGTGTAAACCATTCCCTCGGAATCCGAAACCGTGCGCACTGTTTTTCCAATCCGTGCGCACGGATTCCCCATGAGCATTGTGATGGTGAACGCCTATCATATTCAGAATGGCAAGAATGGCATCTATACAGTATGAATGACTGAATATAGGGTTTATCATCTATACAGATACACAGTCATACTGTATAGATGATAAACCCTACATTCAGTCAGTCATACTATGACTGACTGAATGTAGGGTTTATCATCTATACAGTATGAATGACTGAATATAGTTTTGATTATCTATACAATATGAATGACTGAATGTAGGCTTTATCATCTATACAGTATGAATGGGTGAATATAGGGTTTATCTATACAGTATGCATGACTGAATATATGGTTTATCATCTATACAGGATGAATGACTGAATGTAGGGTTTGTCTTTTCACATGATGATATTCCAATCTCTGACTGAAACACTGTTTGCCTCATCTTGAATATATCTTATACACACTAGTCCTGTGTAGGACCAGCCGTAACAATACTCATGGGGAATCCAAGCTGCGTAGAACAAACCAAATCCGTGCGCAAGGCTTGGGTAAATGGTGCGCACGGTTTCAGAATCCTAGGGAACGGTTTACAAATCTGTGCTCACAGATTTACACATGAAGGTATTTTTTTTACCATGTGACCCCAGGGGGAATCTGTACAAATGTGTTTACTCAGTTGAGACACAATCTGTTACAACACTGCCACCTATTATCAATTCCTGGTAATTCATACATTCAGTGTTCACAAACAACAAGTAGATTAGATTTAGAGTTGACTATAGAATATACACAAAAACACACTTTAACCTAACAATAATATGAATCCAGAAAAATAAACTTAGATTAGGTACTTAATGAATAAGACAATTAATAAATCTAAATGAATTAAATCCTACAACCATTAGCAAATCTTTCAATGATTGAAAAAATTAACTAACTGATTACCAATATTGAGACTAATAATTTCGGCTACTATCGTTCTCTAGATCTTATCAATTCACTCTAGTTTTACGTTTAAAATGCTATCAACCAATAAGTAGACGAGTGTCTGTAAGATTGTCCTTCAATTTTCTCGACAATCAGCCTATTCTGAATGGGCACTGTTTGAACAGGCATCGCACTCGCACTGCTACATGTGATATATAAGCCTACAAGGTCTTTTCACAACAGACGTACCCGCAGACGTAACTGTTCCTCAGCATAGTTATTTTTAGGTATCATTGCGTAAACTATACTATTCCTGGGATATTGGATAGGGGGTCATTATCTATCCAGGGTCAGAAATTTTAATTTGGCAGAGCTATAGAGAATGTCATTACTTAAATTTGTTACTAGAAGTACCATAGAAGAGCTTAGATTTGTATCATTCAACATTTTAGGAAAGATATTAATTCATGCAAATTATACCTCACATTATAGGGTGGAAAGAATGATACTCATCTTCCCTTTTCTCGAACCATATTCGGTCATATTCCCTTTTCTCGAATTTCAGATTATGATTGTAGATTATAGTCAAAACAGAATGACCTAGAAACTACTTTGAAATGTATCTTTGCAACCCAGAAACACAATAATACAATGTTTTATGTGCCTAAATCCATACCGGCTCCTTAATGGCATGTACAGTATCTCAAATAGATTGCAAATCACTGTGGACAGAAATGTCTGTCAAATGATGAAATAATAGATATACAGTCGTTCATTGAGGCACTCTAATGGATTTGATGTTTCATGATGGATGGGCGATATGCAGCGGTCTACTGGATGGTTCTCTTTATAGTAATTTAGGGACATAGTGTGTGTTTGATACCTTATGCATACAAACGTGTCTACATACGTGTTTCAGTGCACCACAGTCTACAGCAGGATCCGTTGAGACCTGTTCAACAAGCTTGAACCATTCATATAACCTCAACGTAACCAACAGCAAAGACTAAACAAAAGACATGTTGACAACAGTCATTCATCATTTGTCTCTCATGGGTTTGAATGATATGCTGCTTTAGGAATTCAACATAAAGATGATGTTGATGGGAATGCATTTTTATACATAAAACCATCAGAGGTAGTGTTATTCGTTTTTAGTACAACAGCAATGGTTTATCTTTTAAGCAGAAAAGGTCAATCTGAAAATAGAACAATCAAGAAATGTGTCGTGTGTGTGGGAGGGCCCTGATGTGGGCGTGTTCCCATGTGTATTGTTGTCCATTATCGAAACACACATGGATCAAGATAGAGCAGGAATCCACCCTGGCTTCATTTTTAATTAACAGGCGGCTAGAATAACTGAGAGACAAATCCATTTTTAGAAAGACGTCCACAGAGGAACATCATTGGCGATTCATTGGGTGTCAAGCAACTATGTTTCGAGACAACCTATTGTTTTTATTATAATTTTTTTTAAATATGTTTTAATGTTGAAAACTGGGGGAATAGAACAACAATCGGACAGTGCAGGCCTGCAATGGTAAGAGACAGCAAACAATACTTACAAATGAACAAAAGAAATCACTAACAAACTGAAAACAGCATTAAATAATTATTTGTATTTCTTGGTTCTTGGTTCGATCCCCCATTTCTGAAGTGTCTTAATAGGCATCATTCAGCAACTTGCCGCAACCACTGCTCTGTAATTAGATCAATAACAGCAAATAACTGCTATCTGCTTTGGATTAAATCATCTAGTAAATTATGAAAATAGCAAATAGTAAATATTCATTGTGTTTGGGTGTAATGTGTACTCAGCAGCAAGCCAAGCCAGCCATCCCCATCGACCCGAATGACCAGCCTTTCCCCCCCGCCAAACACGTCTACGAGGACTTAGACTCCGGTCACGTAAGAGGGCTTTTATTGTCTGTTGGGATCTATAGTTTATACAATCAGAACTTGGTGGTTGGGTTTTTTCTTAATGTTTATCTGATTAATTAAACCCAGGTGAGCCGCATCACCGCACACACTCCGGGAGTTTCATGGATGGCAACATGGAGCACCAGTTCTTCATTGTCTGCAAATGTTCAAAATAAACCGGTCTTCCAACCTCATCCCCCTTTGTCTCGAGCTACCTACCGGGCTCCTCCAGACAAAAGACGCATGGTGGGGTTGTTGGAAGAGCAGTTCACCTCAGTCATGTTTTAATCCTCCCACTGCTCTTTGCATTCATCCTAACAGATTGTGAGCTGCCACAGTGATGTTTTGAGAGAATTGAAAAGGAGGGCACAATGGCGTAGAGAAGTGGTAAGGCTGTTTTACTTCAGACCGGAAGACACTTCTGATCGATAGACACAGAGTCATCGATCGGATAGACCAGGGGTCGGCAACCCTAGGCACACGTGCCACCACTGGCACGGGGCAGCATAATCATTGGCACACTTAAAAATAATAATAATAATCATTACTACCGATTTTCTTTTGCACTTTATTCTGTTTTGGGCATTTCCTCCCAGTGCAAAATATTTTTAAATTAAATTAAATTAGTTACAGGAAGCAGTGTTCTGAAATATGATCAATTAATAGTTTTTAAGCCTATGTTGAGTAAAAGAGAAGTGGCCTGTATGCATCGCCTTCACATGGTTTTTCAAAGCTGTACATGTCTTAAAGATATTGATATGTGGATGGTTCCAACATTCTCATATATTCTCGTTTTTTACATTTCTCACAGTGCAAATATGTTTTTGAATGAGTTTCTGAAAATGGTGTTTTAAGATGGCACATATGCAATTATAATTTGTTAGCCAATGTTGCAAATATAACAACCAAAAAACATTAAAAATGTTGATGCATGATTGTGGACTATGTGGAAATAGTACAATTCCAGGTCTTCTGGAAATGTTTTTGGTCGCTGTCAATAATTCAGCTTAATTTTTAATATATTGTTGCTTAAGGCACACTCATTAACGAGAAAATGTCAAACTGGCACTGCATGTTGAAAAGGTTGCTGACCCCTGGGATAGACTGTGTCTATCTGATCGGTTGACTTCTACCTGTAGGCATCCTTAAGCAAGATGCCCAAACCATAAATATCATGTATGTTGCTTTGGTTAAAAACATACATTTATGTAAATTAATAAATCAAACATTAACGTGATTGACTTTCATTGTCTATAGTCACCATACTAGCGTCATCTCTTGAACCCTTTACTTTATTGTCATTGGTTTCCAGGAAGAAAATGTCGACAGAGTGCCTCTTCCTCCCCCTCCTCCTCTCCCCCCTCCTCCTTCCCCAAGGCCGAGACCACGGCTCCATCTCCCCCCTCCTCCTTCCCCGAGGCCACGACCAAGGCTCCCGCCCCCTCCACCTTCAAAGCCGCTAAATGTGAGGAGACTTCCTCACCAGACATCAGCACCTGGTCTCCAGGTAACACCTCCCCTTTTTCCCCTCACCTGACCAACAAGAAAATAGCTCATCCTCATATTGCATAAGACTTGGTTTGACATTTCTCTTTGAAAATGTAAAATTAAGTCAATGTTGTTTATGGAATGGGCTCTGTGTGCATGTTAAGAAATGTAGGTTCAAGACTAGATCAATTACCTCTAAATAAATTTTGTTTTGGCTAAGGACCCTTTTATTTAGTAGGATAGTAATATAAGTAGTTCCTTTTATTGTTGCATTAACATGATTACAACATGTCTTATTATTGCTATATAATTTTTACTGTTATTAGAATACCTGGTATTATACAGATAATAATTTTAGTGTAGTCCTTACAGGATACAAGTAGTGGTAGAAATAGTAGCATTACTTCCTGTCCTGTAAAGTACGTCAGAGGAAGCAGGGTTTCCCCTGCATGGCATTGTGTACTTACAGGAACAAGCGAGTGAGCAGGTTTAGATTTGATTTGTGTAGATAACTGGAAACAAAGTTTTGAAACATTTGTATTTTCCATTTAAATTGTCGAAAAACGTCCATTGCAACAGAATTCGCAAAAGCATAATTCTCTTTCTCAATTCATATTAGATTTAGGAAAACTATCATTAGTTATACATGGACTAACTTCAAATCTGTTTTTGTCAATGATCTTGCTTGGTTGTTCAAATTATTGTCAAACAATACAAAGGAGAAAATGTAATGCTTTCACTGTAAGGATTTAACAGATCTACAGTATATATTATTTAACCCCCGGATTTAACCCCCCTGAACTGTCTGTTGCATCTTCCTTCTATTCCAGAACCCTGCCCCTGTGTATGAAGAGAGGAAGGTCCCTCCTCCTCCTCCTCCCAAGACCTATACGTACGCCAGTTTGCCCAATCTTGCTGCTGGCTCTTCCTTATTTCGCCCCCAGGCGTACACTCCGAAAGATCTTCTGGCCAATGAGGTGATACAGATTTTTACTTTGTCTTGTTACAACCTGGCCTCGGTTTGTCGCAAACCCATAAGGGGAATCCCACACAGAATATCATTGAAAGGGTTTATTGGTAAATCAAAGCTTAACCATGAGGTGTTTAAGTCAGTTAATGCGCTGCTGAGAGAGAGAGAGAGAGAGAGAGAGAGAGAGAGAGAGATATGAGACGAGAGAGAGGAGAGAGGAGAGAGGAGAGAGGATGAGAGAGAGAGAGAGAGGAGAGAGAGAGAGAGAGAGAGAGAGAGAGAGAGAGTGTGTGTGTGTGTGTTAAGTTACCTGTCCATA
The DNA here is from genome assembly GCF_026213295.1 of Gadus chalcogrammus. NCBI lineage: Eukaryota > Metazoa > Chordata > Actinopteri > Gadiformes > Gadidae > Gadus > Gadus chalcogrammus. The sequence goes on from NC_079413.1 coordinate 8,974,798, forward strand.
GCCTAGCCTAGGAGCAAGATGCCCTCCATCCCTACCTGCTCAATAAGCTGCTTTGGCTACAGTTACAATAAGGGTAACGTTTATTATTGTTGTTTGTCTAGTGGCCACGGCCAGACATCACAACAGGAGGTCCTCGACGAACTGCCCCTCCTCGTCCTCCTCCGACGGTCAAGAGGCCATCACTGAACTCCTCCCCAAGCTCCTCCTACGTCTCCTCATCTCTTTGTCCGTCCTCCTGCTCCTACTCCTCCCTGTACTCCTCCTCAGGCTACGGCGAGGAACCTGTCTACGAGGAGGTAGAGGAACCCGTTTACCTTCAACTCCTGCCCGACAGGAACAGGCGCTACACAGTGAGAGAAACGCTACTTGCCCCACTGTCACCACACCTTGCATTGTGTTGCGCACAAAGAGCACCAGCTATCTATTGAGATGTTCTGTCTGTTAATCTCATTTTCAATTTTTATACTTGTTTCCCCCAACAGTACTTAGACGATCTTTTAGAAGACTGGAAGAATGTCGATGGTGAGAATTGAAACGCATATTGTGGTGAAAATAGCCAATAAGGACAAACCATTGCTGTTGTACTAAAAACAAATAACACTACCTCTGATGGTTTTAGGTATAAAAATGCATTCTCATCAACAGAATTTCCCTTTTAATAATTAAAAGGCAAATTGTCTTTGCCTTTTTTTTCTCTCAGAATGATGTTCAATAATGTTTTTTCTGTTTGTATTTCTGCAGTCTGTGATAACATGTCTCTTGGTCTCTATGGCGTTGGTAGAGGTGACCAAACCAGGTAACTTCACTCAACAAAATGTATTCAGCATGCTAAAAAGGCATCATGCAAGCAGCCATGTCCTAGTTTATTGTACAACATAACTGCTGGATCAGTTGACCCCTTTCAGTAATATGTTGCTGAATTAGCACGCTAGCACAAGCTACAAGCAAATGGACAAACATGCTTAAACGTCCTATTATAAGCATAGTTTAGGTAACCCCTCTACTTGATCCCATTGTCAAAAGGGAGAGAGTAGAGAGGGTTTACTCTGCCTGCTTTTCAGGGGGGAGAGTAAAGCCTGCACGACTTACAAATGCATCCATCAGGAAATGTAGGTGAATGAGCAGAACTCATAAACGATTCAGAATATCATGACGTTTTCCTCCTCCTCCTCACCAGAGCTGTCATCCAAAAGGCCATGGCAGTGACGAGGGCCCTCAAACACTTCAAGTCCCTCCTGGACTCCCTCCAAAAACGCGTCTCAGAGCTCACCGCCTTCTGCGACCGCCTTGACAAGAAGCAGAAGAAGAACAAGGCCATGGGCATCGCCGGGAGCACCACTAGCGCCGTGGGAGGGGTGGTGGCCGTGGTGGGCGTGGCCCTCGCTCCCGCCACCATGGGCATTTCCCTGGTCGTCACGGCGATTGGCGCGGGCATGGTGGCGACGGCCAGCGGGATCGGGGCCCGCGCCGCCATCGCCGACGAGAAGAAAGCGGCAGGAAGAACGAGGTTCGAGGGCGTCGTGCACGACTACACGAACGACGTTGTTGACATGGAACGCTGCTCGCTGTTCATCCACGACTGGATGGACAAGCTGAGGAGGGATGAGTGCAAAGTGCTCTGGGGACCGGATGTCCGGCCAGAGGCACTGAGGATTGCCGAACTATCTCAGTTTATGCTTGAGAATGACATGTTGAGTGCGTCAGGGATGTCCACCGCGTCCAAAGGTCGGATTTCGTCTGTAAATCTGCTCCAGGCCTTTTCCGGAGAGTTGGATTTGTATTTCACCGAGAAGAATGGTCAGAAGTTGAAAAAGTCAAATGAGATGAAGTTTGCAAGCAGAGTTCGACATTTGGCAGAGAATCTGCAGGAAGTGCTTGATGAACTGTATCTAATGTGGGAAAAGATTAGTGGTTAGTACGCCTGGCTTCCGTCCATTCGATCATCCATACTAGAATCATGGATCAACTGAGCCCATCGTCACGTCCGCAGAACCAGCTTGAGATGACATGTGCTTTGTAACATCATGGCATAAGCAGCATGTTTCTCGGGAAAAACTTTAGAGATGCTGCTGAGATACCAAAAGCACACCGTCTAGCAGTTAAACTAATTTATATCTGTCTACTACTCTTATGTGTATGGACACATTTTCTGTGTATCATTATTTGCATTATTTGTGTATCATGTTTATTTATCATGTTCATCTTTTTTTAATTATTAAGTCATATATCCTACCCATCGGAGCAACAACTGACCATGTCTGTATTATTTCATGCATTGTGACTGCCACATTATTTTGAAATAAATGGCAGAAACTTAAATGTCATACATTGTAATATGAGCGACAATGTAAGTAGGCTAATTAATTCCAGTAATGTATGTTTTGAGACTTTTTTTAGGGAGGTTTCCCTAAACACACACACAAACACACACACACACACACACACACACACACACACACACACACACACACACACACACACACACACACACACACACACACACACACACACACACTGTAAGCAGGACTAAATTCCACTTTAAATTTGTGAAATAATGTGTATCTGTTTAATCTTTATCAAAAAGTACCATACGTAAAGGTACTCATTATTTAGCCTCGATTCCAAGTCTGTTCTGACACTCGTTTTATACCACAATTTATAATACAATAAACATTCATATCGGATTACATATATATTTTAACTCCTTCCGATTCGACTTAAAATGGTCATACCAGTGTTTTTGTATAATTTTGTTTATATCCACAATGAATTGGGAGTTCTACTTTGTATCTAAAAATTTGATCCCTGGAATGCATAGTGACCGGACCGCGCATTGATATAACTTAGTTCAGCGGAAGAATACCTTCAGCTGCTATATCCGTCGCCGCATCCGCGTATCGCCATTTTCTCCGCTGCGGTCCTCAAAATTACATATTAGCCACCAGAACCAACGCATTTTTGGCGAAATGGCCGTGTAGAGCAGCGATCAAGCAGCCGCCAACAAACAGTGCATCCAACCAGTGCACTGAGCCAATTTTAATTAATCAACATGACGTGAGTATAATTTTCTTCGTTTTTCTATGATCTGCTTACAGGCCTTCTAATGCCGCTCGCTTACCAGTTTATACATTGTAACTACGAAATATGAATATTTCGTAACCCACAATCAGTTTGTAAAATATTGAACCGTCCGATTTTAATATTTTGGAGTAACCTGCCCAACATTCATTGTTCAATGTTGGAGCTGCGATATGAGGCCTACATCCTTCCATACATTCTCTATACTCTAAATGTTATCCACGTTTCTCGGAATAAATCACCAGAAATAAACTACTGTATTTAATTTCTATTAATATTATATAAGTTAACGAGATGGGCTTGCTCCGAAAGTGGCGTTTAGAAAATAAGTCGTTTCCTCCTTTTTGGCCAAAATGGCGGCTTGAGCCAAACGGTGTGTGGCTGCTTGAGCTGTTCTTTTGGCTTGCCATTGTGCAGCTGAACGGCCATGTTGAAGCTGACACCCTGATTGACGTCAGAGTCATAAGAGTCGAGGCGGAGTTTAACCTAATTGTTCCGAGCATGAGCCCTCAATCCCACCCAGTGAAGTTTCAAGCATACCAAGATTTCTTACATTTGTTCCTTGGCACCGTGGCAAATGAAGTAATGACAATATCTCACATAAGTTTTATTTGTGTTTACACTGAAATGAATATAAATAAATGTTTTAAAATTCTTAACCTCATGTCTCGCTTATCTTTTTTTTCTTTTTTAGGTCCTTTGTGGAATCCCTCCGATCTGCTGCAGTCGACAGCAAAAAAGACTCCGGCCCATACAAATCGCCTCGTACGCCGTTCGTCACCAACAACAGCCATTATGACCATGATGATGACAGACTCACAGTTTGGCCTGGGAGACATGGAGGCCCTTCTCTGGGGGCCTTCCTTTCCCACGGCTGACCCAACCGGGTTCCTGAACCCCCAGTGTGACCCAGCAGAGGAGCCGAACGGACCAGAGGGCCCTCTGTCCTTCTTCGCGTCATCGTTGCCCTCTTCATTTTCCTCCCCCTCCACCTCCTCTTCTGCCTCCCCTCCTGCCTTCTACTCCCCCCCCGCCTCGCCGCCCCACCTGCTGCCCCACGGGGACAAGGCCGGTCTTGGGCCGGACGTCCTCTCCCTCCCCTGGTTAGCCCCGTCCCCAAGTCTGGGCCGCGTTGGAACGGAGGTGGCCAGTGGCAAAGGTAAAGACCCTCACTTCTCTTGAGCAGGGAACCACCCCAATTTATCTTCTACCGCAAGAAGGGCTGAAAGTGTCTCATGATCTATTACACAATTTGAATTAGGCATTAACGACATACCAGCTGTAAACTGAATGACTCTCACTTTATTTGATTATCGAGATTATCGGAATGTGAGACGTCGTACCAATGATGCCTTGAATTGTCCAGTTAATGTTTTAACACTTCCACGTTCCCCTGTAGGCGATGCGTTCTGCGACCTTGACTGGATGACGGAGAGGATGGACCTGAGCGAGTTCGACCTGGACTCTCTGATTGGCTCGTGCAGCGCCGATGACGACGTCCCTAGCTCACCAGAAAGCCTCCTTGCCTCCCTCGACAGTCCGACTGTGCTCGACGCCCTCCCCCAGCCGCCCCCTCCACCTGCCCCCCTCAGCCCCCCTTCCCCCGCTGTGATCGCCGTGTCTACCCCCACCGACTTTGTGTTGTCACCTTCTTCAGAGCCCGGGTTGGAAGTTGACCTTTGGGAAGCCGCCTCCCCGCTACCATGCGTCCCCGAACCCCAGGAGGAGCTAGAGATCAAGTCGGAGCCCGACTCCCCCGCGCCCTCCCCCGCCTACACCCTGGACCTGGGTTCCGAGGTGGACGTGGTGGACTGCGAGGCAAAGCCAGCACTGGTGGCGGTGCCCACCGCCGTCGTGCCCCCGGTCCCCAGGATCATCCTCTCCCTCTCCCCCACCCGCATCGTCGTCCTCTTGACCCCAAAAGACCAAGTTACCACCACCGTGACCAACATGCCAGCGGTGGACCAGTCCTCCCCGCGGGCCTCCCCCACATCGTCCCGGTCCTCCCGGAGCAGACCCTACCCCGACCCCAGCCTCCAATCTCCCAGCACCAGCGGAGCTGGCAAGGTGCGCTCCACCAGGGGATCGACAGGGGAAGCGGGTGGTGGTGGTAGTAGTAGTAGCAGTAGTAGTTGCAGCAGCAGCAGTAGGTCGTCAAAGGCTCCCAAGGACAAGAAACTGAAGAAGATGGAGCAGAACAAGACAGCCGCCACGCGCTACCGCCAAAAGAAGCGTGTGGAGCAAGAGTCACTGAGCTCTGTGTACTCAAACCTAGAGAGGAAGAACATCGAGCTGAACGAGAAGGCTGACTCCATGGCCCGCGAGATCCAGTACCTCAAAGAGCTGATGGAGGAGGTCCGCACGGCCAGGCTCCGGAAGGGTCTCGGTGGCGACCTCTAGTGGGTGGAAAGTGGAAGTGACAGGACTGCAAGATGAGATGGGAGGAAGGCGGGTGTATGTGTTAAGCGCTGGGTGCTAGGTCTCGGGCTGTAGGTTTCAGTATTTCCACGGAACCAGGGCCTGTATTGAACTCGACAACGAAACTCTATAACAAGATGACTTTCTTTGTCATATCTACGTTTTAAATTCACACATGTTGATATTTGGCCCATAAGACAAGCAAATGCAACTATGCATCTAAAGCTGATCTGAATACTTGCCATTTCTCTTCATAGTTTTGAGTATAGTATTGTATACATAAGTATGTGTATATATAAGTATTGGAAATCAAGACTTTTTAAATCGAATGCTAGTATTGAGTTGTAAAACTCACACCTACTATGTCTGAGGTACCCACAATCCAGTTGTTATCCTGATGTGTCTCCTTTTTGTTTTCAGTGTAATTATATTTCTTAACTTTGTTTTTAGTAACTTCTGCCTAAATATGAAGAGTAGTTGTTAGTGACGCTGTATTGCCTATCCAGTATCTTATGCATTTGTTGCTCATTGTGTGTTTCTCTGGACCTGACTAATGTGTAATGATATTAAGTTGAAATTAGAATAAACATGTCTAATGTCTCAATAAAGAGATTATAACCCACTTTGATTTTGTTTGGTGTCATATGTCCATCATAAATGAGCACAATTAACCGAACATAATTTCAGGGCATAAACATGCAAGGGTTACATTCTGTTTTTTCTCTAAGTAAATTAGTCGCTGAAAATTGCAACTTTTTCATGAGTCATGGTTACCATGGATTTATCACCCTCACCTTTTGCTGAACCTATTCGAAGACCACATTTGATGTATTTTCAGTTGAATGTAATCACTTCACTGTGTTTACAATTCCAATGATTTATAGCCTCATGAGCCGGAGGAAAGGCTGAAGTTATGCAAGTTATGTCTGAATACACCCGGTGCTTCGGAAACGATGGTTACACAAGATAAGGCATGAAACTACCTTTGAAGAATGAATAGAATGACCATTTCCAGGGGAGACATGAGTTCAGTTGAATTGCATTCTAGATGCTACGATAAATGATTAGGACAAAGCAGCAGTTACTACGTGCGTTTGAACGGTCAAGTATGCTTTTTTGTTCAACGTTTTGCCATAGCTTTCAAAGTTCTTCAGTCCACAACCCAACAAGATGGTATACATATTATTTATGTTTGGACGAGAATGGTCAATAGCCAATGTTCAGCAAAAGTTATGCCATCAATGGATGATTGATTGCTGTGCATAAATGTACATTGAGCAAAGCAAACAGCCTTCTGAAGAGCAGCTTTTATATTTGTTTTTGGTAGCAAGGAGCAACAAAGAAGACACGTTCTAATAAACAAGATAAGCTGAGGTTGAGGGAAGGGTTAAGTTGAAAAGACGACTCACTCCTGGTTAGTGGAGGATGAAGGACATGTGATCACAACAGGAAACAACAAACAACAATGTTATGAGAAAGTACATGGAAAGAATAAAGCACCCTGAACAGACACTATATCCAAAGCAACTTACAGCATCTTGCTCAAGGATGCCCTCAGAAAGACTGAGGACCTCAGGGTTTAAACAAAAAACCTTTCGTCTGGAAGTCAAAAACCCGCACAGGAAAACGCAAGCCTAGCTACATGATGTTTTCCGATGAAACATTTTGAATTAGCTCTTTTCCCAGAACTATGCAGAGTACATGTTTAGTTAAGGGGACTGTAGCAGTATTTATGGGCTTCAAACCATGGCTGCAAACCATGTTTGCAGTCTGAATGTTTATGGGAAACGGCTGGACCCGTGGTTGGTGACGTAAGCAACTGCTTAGTCAAATGATCATTATGCAAGGACCCACAACAACACCCTATTCAAAACTTATTGAGTTTAAAAAGAGATAAATAAGATGGTGTTTTTATAGCCCTGTGTGCAATTATTTTCATGCTGACAAGATTTCTTTGACATTGTGAGTATGTCCCACACAAGCTATAGGGTATATGAGCGAGAGGGATATATAAGAGAGATATAAGAGTGTATATCAGAGAGAGAGAGAGAGAGAGAGAGAGAGAGAGAGAGAGAGAGAGAGAGAGAGAGAGAGAGAGAGAGAGAGAGAGAGAGAGAGAGAGAGAGAGAGGGAGAGAGAGAGAGAGAGAGAGAGAGAGAGAGAGAGAGAGAGAGAGAGAGAGGAGAGAGAGAGAGAGAGAGAGAGAGAGAGAGAGAGAGAGAGAGAGAGAGGGAGAGAGAGAGGGAGATGCTGACTGCTGAGGAAGGCATTTCTTGATTTAATTACAATGCACACAGAATCGGTGAGCATCCAAAGTGGTCCCTAAAGATGCAAGACTATTTTCCCTGGCGGCTGGCCCAGGAGCTCCAGGTACACTAGTGAATCCTCATATGGATCGGAACCAACCTCAGGACTGTGCCTAGGAAACCTCTGTCGCCCTGGTAATGAAGAAGAAGAAGACGATATTGTACCCATAAAAGTTGTACCCATTAAAATGCAAATCCACCATACAATGAGATCATATAGTAGTTTGTTGACTGACCACACAGGGCAGTCAAAGTTGTGAAAGTGAGGCTTTCTTTTCCACAGGAAAATCCCCTGATATTCAAATTGCGTTATGGTAGATCTATTCTGGACTAGACCAGGAAGAACTGGATTGTTCAGACAAACTCTCTTTGTTGTCATGGTGTTGGGACTTGGGAGTGAAAGGCCCTTGAAAGGAACTCTAGGGAGATATTCTGTGTGAAAGTTTGCACAGACACACACACACACACACACACACACACACACACACACACACACACACACACACACACACACACACACACACACACACACACACACACACACAAATACACACACACACACACACACACACACACACACACACACACACACACACACACACACACACACACACACACACACACACACACACACACACACACACACACAGTTGTCTTGTGCTGAGTCATCATGGTTCACTATGCTTGTGTCTTCTCCTCAGTTTTCTCCAAACTATCAATGCCATTACTCCTGTTATAGACACGGAGACAAAGGATTTATGGTATATCCTACTCCTTGTTTATATAAAGTACTTGACTGGGATTGCCAATGGTTTGGCAGCGAATATAAAAAACTATAGGCCAAACAATAACATTAATGCATTATATTAGAAGTGAATAATTGGTACACAAATCCAATACACCTTTGCTGCCAAACTTCTCTAACATAAAAAGGTCAGTGAAGTTAAATAAAATGAATCATTACTTTACAAATACACCTACTATTTGTGGGTGAATATTATCATAAGGCCAAACCACGTGTTTAGACCCTACCTTGCCAAGACTAGTTGTGCGTATGCTACTGACAAATTGCATTTGTGTGAAAACAGGTTAACACATTCAAAGAGAAGACAAACCGCCCTCTAGTGATGATCTTGCAAACACAAAAAGATATCTGGGACCTTTTAAAGAAACTAACAGCTAACATTAAGTAGCATTAATTATATGATTCATGTATTTTTTTATTCTCCTTATTTTGCCTTATTCGTACCCCCTATATATATCAACTCTGTATTATTGATGCATCTACTTGCTTTAATTTTGTTGATTTGGCCTTTCTGGTCTCAACATATTCAATCAGAATTATGAAAGCAATCTGAAACTGCCATGATAATAAATACAGCCAAAGCACCACAAAATAGACAACAATATATCTATATATTTATTGTAGCTGTCCAAGGATCCAACAATTGTATAAGCAATTATGAAATCACATTTTTTAAGGACAACACACACACACCCACACAGTAAGTTAACTCAACCTTAGCTACAATCAATAGTGTAACACAGTGCAAAATGTTGTTCTTTTCATAATTATATCTCTCTATATATGCATACACATACATATACACACATATATATATATATATATATATATATATATATATATATATATATTTATTTACCACGTTACATCTTCTACAATGTAAATATACACAGCTTCTAGAATGTATTCACAGGTGGAGCGGAACATTATTAAGGTAGTGGACTCAAGACCCCAAAAGTAACATTTAGGAACCGTTCCACGTGGAAATTCATGCTGTTTTTTTACACTAAGTGCTGCGTCAGCCTACCATGATGAGATGGGGCACAGAGTTAAATAGCATTTGGAACGAAAGCTAGCTCAGGGATTTTTTCCCTTTGAGCTGTACGGTTCCTGAATGAGAATTGTTGGCTTTGCTCTTCTTATTAAATGCATGGCAGTGCTATCGGTCACACTTTATTATTTAGGTCATTTTTTTTGTTTGTTATTCATACCATTGATCTCAACAGTACTGGGCTCAAGTGTTTGAGTTTTTTTCTCCTTGTTATTCTGCTTCCTCTTCTTCTTTTTCTTCTCCCGTAGCAATAGAGTTATAAAAGGTGAGGAAAATGGCGTCACTGTAAAAAAAGTTGACGTGGCTTGCAGCTGCAAGATTCACCCCGTGAGCTGGCCAACAACTGCGTAGGCACTGTGTCGTGTATCTTGGATTGCATGCGTATCATCTCAGCATGCTTCAGGGAAATTATTTTTGTCGTACATATACATACATACATATATACATATATATATATATATATATATATATATATATATATATATATGTTTGTATGTATGTTTATTTCTTTATTCAAAGAAAACCACTCTTGTGGGTCAGAAGCGGGCATGGCGTTGTAGGGTGAGGCTGTGTTCGCCTGCTGAGACTGAATGAGGTTATCTCTAGAGGGTCACACGGCATGAGACAGCGCCGTAAACAGGATGTGTCTTTAATTCGTGGGGGAGGATGGCGGATTGGCAGGTGATAGCAGTGTAGTGTTGCTATAGACTAATGAGACGTGGAGGTGGGGAGTTTGGCTCAGAATGTGCAAACGCTGCATCTATCCTGCGGATCATGCTAACTTAAGCAAAGTCTCAAAGCAACTGTCATTTTGGTTAACTTCTGGCTCACACCTGCAGTTTGTGCTAATCAGCGATTTTGTAGGTGTCAGAAATATTTTCCCCAAAAGGCAAACTGTTAATTATCTCTACTGTAACATAAAAATATAATTTTTGCTTCATGGTTATGCTTAGCTAGTTAAATATTTCTGAGTTAATATACAGTCACTCTCCCTCCTTGCCTACAATTGAAAACCCCCAAAACTAAAAGAACAGGAAACAGCATTAAATAGCTACATTATTTAAATATGACGCAGTGACCCCAACTCCACAGGATCTTCTCTGGGTACCAGCAATACTTCAAACTTTTACTTTCTTTCAGCATGATTACTTTCCTTCACGTCTTCTACTTAAAGCAAAAGCGAAAGTGAAACGAAAGTGAAAGCGAAAGTGAAAGCGAAAGTGAAAGAGAACGCTCAGAAGCCTTTTCTGCATGTCAACTGTACACCCTGGGTGTACAGATGTTTTCACTCTGCTGCACTCCTCTAGCTCAGAGTTGATATGGGGCAGGGCACCCCATTCCACCTGTATCTTCGCCATCGTGCTCCGGCACCTCGTACCACAACCCCCTTAGACCTTGTTATTTATGAAAGTTTGCACGGCTTGTTAGTAAACATTTTTCAGTCTCGGATGAGGTTTCTCATCACAGTGACGCGCTACAGAGGATGAGACCAAGCCAGGGTGTAGGTCATCTGCGATTGCTTCGTCTCCTGTCAAACGGCCCTTTGAGTTGTGTTTGAGTCCGCTTCTTGATTGAAGCCTTTGGGCATGGAAAAAGAGGCGTGGTCAACTGGATGAGGTTATTTTCTTGTCTACTTACGTATAAATGAGGTTATGTTTAGGCCTGGTAGAAGGCTAAGAGCTGGGTTTGAAAAAGCAGGAGTCCACTCTTGCTACGAAGGACGCCGTCACTGAAGCTGACACCCTCGACAGTCATCTTCGGGCTCTGTGTTGTCTGACGATTGTGAACTGTCCTCGCTCACTGAAAAATAACACAAAATGTCAGAGTTGTGTGTACATGTGTGTTTGTGGTGGATAATATCCGAAAAATACAACAGAATCGAGATATTTTACTTAACTAAATGTTTTACTTTTACCTTTCCTTAGGAGTGTGTATTTGTAGAGCTGGGGGGGGGGTATATTTGAATGTTTGTATCACGGAAAAATCAATAGTTTATAAAACGGACAAATCTATGAATGACATAAAAGGGTTAGACAGATAAAAAAGACTAGACTAGACTAGAACAGATACAAAAAAAAAGACTCTAAGGACTTACGCCACTCGCTTTGCACAGGGAGGAAGGCCTCATCGCCGTTCTCCCGCACCATCTCCTCGATCTTGTCCAGCAGGTCCGACACGCTGCGGCTGTCCTTGCCGGGGGTCTTGCTGTCCAGCACGTGGTAGTAGTTGCCGCAGTACTCCAGCAGGCGGTGCAGCTCCCGCCCGCCCCGCTGGATGTGGTCCTCGATGGGCGTGCGTCCCAGCCAGTCCCCGCAGCTAAACAGCACCATGGTGTGCAGGGACGCCCGCTCGCCGAACAGCGCCTCGATGTGCGCCAGCAACGTGCGGCGCTTGCGGGTGGTGAGGGACGAGACGACGGGCAGCACCAGCAGCAGGGTGTGGGGACCCGGGCGCAGCAGGGCCGCGCCCCGCTGGGACTCCTGGCGGATGCGCTTGGGCGTGCGCCGGACGGAAAACCAGTCCCAGCCGGGGGTGTCCACCACGGTGACCCGGCGGCCCGAGACCAGTGCTTGCCTACGCAGGCACATCTCCGTCTCCTGACCCACCTCGAAGTCCCGGCGGCCTAGGATGGTGTTCCCCACCGAGCTCTTGCCCACGCCCTTCCACCCTAGCAGCAGAAGTCGCAGCTCTGGGGTGGGGGGGGGGGGGGGGATTACACAGCGCCGTGCAAGATGGAAGAAAAGATGTACAAATTCGGTTCAGAATGAAATGTAACCGACTAACCGCACACTTTTGATGAGTTAAATGTGGTAGTGCTGGCTCATGCTAAGGAGATCAGATAGAACTGCATTGATCCCAGCTTGGTAATTTGGGCCAATTGAGCCTTTTTACATACGTTAGTTACACATTTCATCCAAGTGTTTAAATACCCATGTAGTGTTCCATTAGTCCTAATTAGTCCCATTAGTAAGGTAATGTAACGACATCTTTCCATAATCACATGCTCATAATTAATTTGGTCTAACAAGAGTTAGACTCACTGTTTAGCTTATACAATGTATGCAGTCAGCATATCCCCCAGCCCCAGTGTGTTTCCCTACCTCGGGGCGGTCCCCCTATCATCTGGTCTCTCTGTCTGGCGTGTTCTTCCATCCTCATCCTCTCCTCCTCCAGGGCTCTCCTGGCCTGCTCCTCCTCTAGCAGAATCAGCTCGTTCACCTCAAAGTACCAGCCTGCAAAACCCGGTTGCATAGGCTTCATTACTGCTGAAGCAAGCTGCAATAGTTCCAGAGCCGGGGGGGGATATGAATGTGATGTCCGTGACTAAATATGGGGTGAGATGCTGTGGACAAGCACCATCATGTATAATGGATCCAACTAAAATGTCATAATGCTGTTGGTAATGTTTGTCAAATTTACAAAAAAAGGTTAATCAAACGTACAATTATTTGGATCCTGCAGGCATGTCCTGTCCTGTAATCCTTTCCTTTACGTCTACTGCTATGTAACTTTGTAGTAAACACTATATTATCATAACTAGAAAGAAAAAAACAAAACTTAAACAAAAATAGGAATGGACAAAAAAAACGATTGGATTTGAATAAAATGTGAATGACAAAACAACAAACAAACAGTGACTCGCGGTCTGACCTTGATTGTCAGTGATCATCTCCTCCACCTTCTCCATCAGCTCAGGCACCTGCGTGTTCTCGTCTCCGTCCTTCTTGCTGTTGTCAAAGGCATGGTACCTGGAGAGCAGACCGGTGGAACAACGGTAATCACCTATCACTCAAGCTCAAAAGGTGGGATCGGTAAGGGCACCAAGCCAGCAGGCTGTTGTACTATTTACTATTCTATTTATTTATTCAGCGGACGTTTCATCCAAAGCAACTTACAATGCATTTTATTAAGGATGCATGTCATAAGGGAGCAGGTAGGGGTGATGCATCGATCTCTCTCAAGGGCACCAACAAAATGACTGCGGACAACGGGGTTGAAATTCACTATGATCACACTATCCGGCCCTTGTGTCGATAAAGGTCATACAATGACCTTTATCGACTTTTAGGTTAAAATAAAGAAGGTCTGAGTGCAGGTTATTAATTCTAAAAGGCAGGCATTTCTCTTACTCTCCGTGAAATAAATTGCAGCCTCAGGATATATTTGTACAGGCTGTGTGTGTTTTTAGGGGATAGGAGTATTAATATGTGGGGTTATTTAAATGTTTGACATTCCTCCAAAACACAAAAATCTCGGCAACAGCTCCATCTTGAGTTAACCACTTGTTACTGCATTGGCTGTGTCTGATTTGCTCCAGTTGTTGCCAGGAGACAAGTAAATAGAACCAATCAGAAATCAGAATCAGCTTCATTGGCTGACACAGGCAAAGAATTTGACTACCGTTTTCAGACCCTCCTTCAAGCACTATCCAAATAAATTGAGCTTTTCATAAGTCTATTTGTATAGCACTTAATCACAGTTGCAGTCTCAAGGGGCCATCAAAGGCTACTATTATGCTATTGATTAATTGATCAACATGTCTTTGGCTGTGTCCCTCTGGTTGCATATCCATGTTTGATGGTTTAACTGATTGATTTAGTTTCCAGAAGAAGCATTTGTGTCGGGTTGTGCTTCACAACCTACGAAGAACATCCTCCTAGTGTACATTAGGACTAAACACGGATGATGAGAAGCAGGCGATACCATCCACGCTGAATTAAACATGTGCGTGATGGAAAGAGAGCGCCTGATATAGTTATAGAGAGAGACCGATTTAGAGATTATAGAGACCAAGGAGATAGAAGAAGCAATGTAGAGAAGGAGCCACAGTTGGGCAGCACTTTGACCTATTTTGTAGCCCCTACAATTGTGATTGCATGCACTGTTTTTAAGGCCCAATCCAATTTCTTCTTTCTTTCTTCAAAACAAGGAGGAGGGGTAAGGGGAAGGGGTAAGGGGTAGAAATGGGATTGGGCCTAAAAGTCTCATATCCCATGTCACTTTGGATAAACGCCAAATAACCCAACGGAAATGCAATGTAAAAGACATCAGGGCGAGCTCCTACCTGCTCCCGCACCTCTCCACCAGCCACTGCAAAGCCTCCCCCGTGTTGGCGATGTGCTCCTCCACGAAGGTCCCCTTGGGCAGCTTATCCACCCCAGTGAACAGCACCATGGAATACCTCCAGGTCCCTCCGCCCAGGGCCCCGAGCTGGTCCTCGGCGGCCCTTCGCTGGGTCTCCTTGAAGGGCTGCGAGACCGACACCACCAGCAGGATCACGTGGGGTCCAGGGGGGCACAGAACGGCCCCCATGCACGGGTCCTCGCTGTCCAGGCTGGCGGGCGCCGTCCTCGGATGGCGCCCGCCCCCCGAGTCGCCATCGGTGGCGCTCTCGCTGTCGTCGTCGTCGTCGTCGTCGTCACCGCCGCCGCCGGCGTCCGCCACGTGGCCCGGGACCCCCCAGGGAGGAGTGTCCACCACCGTGACGCGGCGGCCATAGATCTCCGTCTGGCCAACGTTGCTGTGGGTGGTCTCGGTGCCGGCCTGGAACACCTGATCCCCCAGGACGCTGTTGGCGCAGGAGGTCTTTCCGGCGCGCCGGCCCCCCAGCAGCAGCAGCCGTCGTTCGGGGGGGTGGCGGCCTCCGGTGTCCCCTACCGCCACGGAACACAAAGAGAGGGGCAGACAGTGAAACACACAGGGGAGCATGTATTCGTGTCGTCTTTGGATTGTGTAAGGACGTTGACGGAGAATAGGCCGCCTCGAACGTGATCCCCTTCACTGTGATTCCTCTCAATCGGTGACCTTGTTCACTGCATAGTTTGTCGTCGCACATCGTCAAGTGCAGACTAGAAGAAGCTTTTGAAAACCGCTCTCCGTTTATTCATTAGAGATCGCTGATGTCACTGCTGGCTTTATTAGTTTGTTGATGCTCGGTTGTCAGTGATTTTGCGCTATTTTACGGATGGGTCCTCTCGCTGTCCCAAAGGAACACCCACATTGATTAAAATGAGCTAGCAAAAAAAAAAAACTGCAGTCAGCAGCACTGTTGTTATTAGTAACCAATCCATGTAACACTCTCCATGAGGAACCCGGCAGAGAGAATATAGTCTTGTGCTCAGTAAACACCGGGGTTTCAACACATCTGAGGTGTGAGGAAACACAAAAGCTTAACCCCAAAGGCCAGGATTGGTACCCTTGTCATGTCTATATGAGTATGTTTAAGTCAAAATACTCCAGTTTCAGGTACGCTGAAGCGGACACCCAACATCGGTGTGTGTGTGTGTGTGTGTGTGTGTGTGTGTGTGTGTGTGTGTGTGTGTGTGTGTGTGTGTGTGTGTGTGTGTGTGTGTGTGTGTCTGTGTGTGTGTGTGTGTGTGTGTGTGTGTGTGTGTGTGCGTGCGTGTGCGTGTGTCCGTTCAGCATGAATAGCAGGTGAGCAACTCCATCCCAGCATTGACTGGCATACCGTTTAGCATCGTTCCACTGCATTAAGTCCAAAGTCAGCTGGGATACAGGATCTAAACCACTGACCGCAGAAAGATGGATGGCTGGATATGGATGGACGGCTGCATGGAGGAATGGATGTGGGAGAAGGCAGGGTAGTGTAGTGGCTTAGCTGCTCCACTGCCAACCGAAGAGGTTCTGCGTTCGATCCAACGATATCCGCAGCTTTAACCTCCCAGAAGCAGGTCGCCCTACCTGCTCTGTATTTCCTTTCACGCGTTTTAGATTAAAGTGTCCGCTATATGACTAAGTTGTTAATGGATGGATAGGTGGATGGAATCACGTTTGCGTTCAGGTTGACTGTCCGGGCGCATCATGAAACATAAAATCGCTTCCTTCACCTCCTGCTCCCTCGGCGGTCCTTCAACACCGTCACTGTTTCTACCACCCCTGGCTCCCCTTACTGTCCTCCAGCCTTTCTTCTGTTGCCTTTGTTCCGGCTCTCCCTTTTGTCCACAGAGGTGATGTCACAGGGAGTGAGGGCTCATAATGTGGTGATGATGAGTGACACAATGCTGCAACCTGAGATTGAGACAAGGTCTACAAGTAGCCTGCGTTTAGAATGAGCCGCAGGAGAGAACAAGAGAGGAGGGAGAGCGAGAGAGGGGGGGGAGAAGCTGCCAAAATATTCATTGATTCATCACTCTCAATGACTCATTAGCGTTCTGGCTGTCCATGTGAGCAGCGGGACACAGGAAGTGGACGCCGTGTCGGCTTCCTGTCTCCAAGGAGAGATGCCACGGCATTCTCTGCAGCTGACATGATGATGGGACGAGTGTATGGGGATGATGAGAAGATCGCCAGGGCAACGGATGAGGAGGTGAGACAGAGAGAGAGAGAGAGAGAGAGAGAGAGAGAGAGAGAGAGAGAGAGAGAGAGAGAGAGAGAGCGAAAGACAGAAAGAGGGGGAGAAGGGGTGAGGGCTGACAGGCGAGGATGATGTTGATGTTCAGAAGGAGGGTGAGAGGGTGAAGAAAAATGCTGGAAGTGTTGAACTCACCGGACTCGGACGGCACAGCAGCCATCTTGTGCGAAGAACCCCTGGCGTCTTCCTCGACCGCCGCCCCCCCCCTCCGCCTTCTCCTTCTGGGCTCCACTTTGCCGTCTCTCCTCGTCTCCCCTCTCCCCGGCCGATCAGCGACGGAGGAGGAGGCGGCACGGAGCCGTGGTGCGTCGGCAGGGTTCTGCAGAGTGGCGGTGGTGCTGGCGGTCCAAGTGTTTCCTCTTGCCTCGCTCGCGGACTCTCATTCTACTGCAGCACATAACACACACACACACACACACTCTCCAGGTCTCTATCCATGCTCTCACTCCCTCTCCTGCTCTCTCTCTCTCTCTCTCTCTACTTTGTATCCAGCTCTCTCTCTCTCTCTCTCTCTCTCTCTCTCCCTCTCTTTCTCTCTCTCTGTACCACCTCTGTGCCACTCACCCCCTCCCTTCCTTCGGTTCTCCCCTCCCTCTCCTCCTTATAGCCCATCTAAAGGACCCCCCCCCACACACACACACACACACACACACACACACACACACACACACACACACACACACACACACACACACACACACACACACACACACACACACACACACACACACACACACACACACACACCACACTGCTCTTACCCGCTGTTTATCTAATTTGTCGTTTAGTTTTGGTATTTCACCCGACCCACCCACTTCCGTGTAATTACCTCTTGTCGTCACTCGGAGGTCCAAGCAGCGGTGAGGTTGTGCAACACGGGAGACGGGAAGGAGTAGACTTCTCGTCTTGCTCATGAGAAACGCTGGGAGGTAGCCGACCCTCCCACACGTACACATCACCCACAACTGTAGCGTGAAGGCTGCGGTAAAGGGACAGATAGACAGATCCACGGCAACAGAGATAGAGAGAGCACGAGAGAGAGCAAGAGAGACAGAGAGAGACGTGTTTACAGCTGGAAACATTCCCCAGCTGATGCACACCCACACCAAAACACATTACTATTTTTATAATGCCCCGTGGACATGGAAATATGAATATGAAGAAGGAGCGAATAAAGCCCCCCGCTCTCTAACAGGCATAACAAGCATCATTTGCAATTAACAAATGCTGTCATTAGCATGAGAAATTGATCTAAGGCGCCATAATGAAAACATAATTCCCTATGTTCAAACCCACGCGAAGTGCCAACATCATTGAATTAAATGATCCATCCAACGACTGTTCAACGAAGATGATGTGGATTAAAAACCGTGCGCTGTAATTTAAAATGCGTTGACGTGATAAGTCAAGCAAAAGCATTTAGCAATACCTAAATATTTTCAATAAGAGCAAAGAATGGATATAGCAGTAAACGCTGTTTATTTTTTTATCTTTACAAAATATCGATTGACCTTTCACCGTAAATTATTGACAGTACGGAACAATGATTACCTCACGCCGTTCGTCGGCCGTGAGTGTCGTAAAAAGATGAAAACGCTTCCATGTGAGCTCGTTCATGCGGCAGTGCTAGCTGACTTGTCTTTAGACTGCTAGTAGACAGGCTGGAATAATCATTCAAGTGTGTCAACAAAACGAGTTTGATTGCAGTCATGGAAGGATCGGATGAGTTTATGAAATATCGCTCCCCGCTGGTTTCCAGATATGCCAGCAAGGAGATGGCCTACAACTTCAGTGACAGGAAGAAATTTACAACCTGGAGAAAACTGTGGATCTATCTGGCCAAGGCTGAAAAGGTTTGATGCATTAACACAGGATAGTTAGTTAGCAGCCACTGCATCTTTACATTATAGTCTAGGTAGTAGACCGGCATAACGGGTTGTGAAACCTGTATTACCTACTTTATAAGAAAAGGTTGCGACCTTTAGGCAGACATATCAAGTTCCCTGTTCTAAATATAGTTCTACAGGCAACCCCTGTAATGAACAACACTGGAATACTCTGTCGTGGGCTCAACTGTAGTCTTATTCAGGCCAATACAACGGAACTCGACAGAGTCAAGACACAAACCAAATTTTGCTACCCAAGGAACCACCGTATTCTGTAAAATAGCACACAAATATCATCCTGCAGGCCCGACATGGGTATTATCTATTGAGTAAATAGAAACCAGATCTGTCAATGTTGAAACTATATAATATCTTCAGTTACAGAATCGTTGAGTGACCTAATACTGTGTGAATGATGCATATACACCCTTAATGTAGTTTAATTGGAAGCAGCATCTACACACACACACACACACACACACACACACACACACACACACACACACACACACACACACACACACACACACACACACACACACACACGGCCATCAGCTGGCCTGGCTAAATATCAAAGTAACAGGACAGAACAAACATTTATTTAGCTTAAAAACTCTGTTTGCCAATCAACTGTCTCGTTGTGTTAACTGTTAGCAAGGTCACATGACCATTCAGTGCAAATTGGAGGCACTTGCTCCTGGCATGTGATGTGTCTTGTGAGCAGAAGCCCCATTTCCAGAAAGTACTCTGGGAATATAATATATATATTTTTTTACCTTTTATGTAACTTATTTAAGGAGGGCGCAACCTGTAATTTGACCAATCGATTAAGCTGCTGTAGTCTATTTCACAACATATTTTTAGAAGTTATTGAGTCAAAATCTGTACTTTGATGATCTGTACTTAAATGATAGAGCCTGGCATTAATACTACCAGGGTTAGTTGATTTGGTTCCCACTGGGCCTACCCTTGCTAACAATGTATTCACTGAAAGTATTGTAAGAACCTTTGGATAAAAGTGTCCATTAATGTGAATGGAATTTACATTTATCCCCAAAACATATTATCATCATACCCAGTGTTCGATTATTTCCCTTCCATTCCTTAGCTATCCAGAGCGTCTTATCAACCATGAGAATACAACCTAAAAATTGCAAATATATAATGCCAGTACACAAAATGCATCAAATAAGCAAACCACTTCAAGGTTTATTATAGGACGGAAGATGTGTAGGGTTTCAGCTGTCCTGATGTCAGTGGGGCGCTCGTTCTACCTTTGTGCAGCCAGGCAGCAAACAATCCATAATTCGGTTCCCACTGTGGGTTGTATTTAAGGGAATGTTTATCTCTTAAACCTGAACATATTTGATACAGTATCAGTGTCCGTACCCTTCTGATGAATGTCCCTTTTCATGGAGACGACAAGCCAGGGTAAAGGGCTTCCATTACCTCCCACTGGGGCATATAAGACCCCCCCCCCCCCCACACACACACACACGCACACGCACACACACGCACGCACGCACGTTCGCCAAAGGCCTATTGTATTCCGATTTATTCTCTCGACCCATGACTACCCCCGTCCTCACCGCCTCCCCCACCCCTCTCTTCCCCCTGCAGGCGCTGGGTCTGCCCATCAGCGAGGCCCAGGTGGTGGAGATGGAGGGCCACGCCGAGGACATCGACTTCGCCATGGCGGCGGACGAGGAGCGCAAGCTGAGGCACGACGTCATGGCTCACGTGCACACCTTCGCCCACTGCTGCCCCGCCGCAGCGCCCATCATCCACCTGGGTGCTACTTCCTGCTACGTGGGGGACAACACCGTAAGGACCATATATGGAATCGATGGTGTCTCTTTTTAATTTCTTTGGAATTATTTATATATTTTTTATTCGCTTCATTTCAGGACAGATTTGACTAGTGAAATGCTAAAAAAGTATCATAATTTGCGCTAGTAGTTATCGATGCAGTTACACCGTCTTTGGCCATTGGATTGGGCTCATTCAGATCTTGATATCATTTTGGCGAAAAAAAGTTTAGGCTGATTTGGGTCATTTTCAGCCGTCTTTCTCTCTGTACAGTACACTATGTGCAGAGAAGAGCGGTGGGAGCCAGAAGTTAACGTGTCCCATGGTACACAGACCAGGTGTACCATAGACCTGTCCTGACCTTTTTAAAATAGATTCACATCAGGCAAGCACAGCTGTCCTTTCTCGCCTAAGAAAAGCCTTGGTCCATGCGGAAAAGATCTGCCTTGCAAAGTACAGATGGTTACCGTTAACCCTTTGTAGATGTTGGCAGGTGCACAAATGATAACTAAAGTACAGTAACACTTTCCCTTCTTTGCCAACTCGTTTTTTTTAATGTTTTTATTTTTTTTTCCTCAGGACTTGATCATGCTCCGGGACGGATTTGACATCCTGCTGCCGAAGGTGAGGCTCAGGTGTGTGTGTGTGTGTGTGTGTGTGTGTGTGTGTGTGTGTGTGTGTGTGTGTGTGTGTGTGTGTGTGTGTGTGTGTGTGTGTGTGTGTGTGTGTGTGTGTGTGTGTGTGTGTGTGTGTGTGCGCGTTTGTGTGTGTGCGTGCGTGCGTGCGTGCGTGTGTGTGTGCGCGTTTGTGTGTGTGTGCGTGCGTGCGTGCGTGCGCGTTTGTGTTCTCTGTCGAATCCTCAGCTGTTTGTGTCAACAACCTGGATATAATTTGATCATGTCAGAGTGGCTTTGGTGAAGCAGCAGTACTTTATTACTACAGGGACATAATGATCAGATAAACAGATGTCATGGATGATGAAATCCTGGAAGAGTTCATGTGTGCGTGTTGGGTTATGCATATCTGTGATGGGTTTGTGCGGGTGTTATGTAAGTGTGTTATGTTTGTGTTTGAAATGCGTGCAGTTTTGTGTGTGTTGGGTTAGGTGTATCTGTTTTTGTGTGTATGTGTATCTAACGTTATCATCAACTCAAGCGAAGGCTATAGACGTGCCAGAGTGTGACTACCAATGCCTCGATGGTACAAGTGTGTGATGTGATGTGCCGATATATTATCTTTATTTCTTTATTCGCAAAAGGGTGTGCTGAAATAAGAAATGTACATCGCTCTTTATTTGTGTGGCAAATTTATATCGTTTTGAGAAAGGAGGGCTAATTTTAGAATGATGGCTACATTTTCAAGCTTTGCCTTGCATTTAAGGATGTTTCTATGTATTTATGTATCAATTAGAACTATAAGTCACAAGATGTCGCCTGTAATGCCTACCAAGTTTTGGTAGGTATTAATTAGGGGTGGGAATCTTTTACTATCTCACGATTCGATTCGATTCCGATTTTTGGGGCTACGATTAGATTCAAAATCGATTTTTGATTCAAAACTATTTGATTCATAATGATTTATGCTTCAATCTATAGGTGTGCAAAGGATCCTCATGATCTGCTCCAGTCTGCTTTGCAAGACAATGAAAAATGGAGACATTAAAGTGTCTTTTTCACATTTATTAAGTTTTAAACATTAATCCATGCTTAGATGGAATTGTTGCAACTGTTGCATAAAAGTTAAACATGCTGCCTTTTAAATTCTAAGGAAAGTGCCTTTTCCACTTTGTGGACCACAACTGCTGCTCTAAGAAGCTAGATATAAAATAAGTTTGAAAAAAAAAAAAGTGCTTCTGTATAATAAAAATGGTTTAGTTGAACAAGATGCATTTTCATTTCACAGGAATGTTGCAGTACCTAAAATATCATGTGGTACCCAACTGTTGCACAAAACATTAATATGTCTCAGTAGCTTTAAAAAGAAAAAAAGTTATGAAAAAAAAAGAAGTTATGAAATAATAAAAAGAAAAAATCGATTTTGGGCCATTTTATATCGATTCTGATTCGTAGTAATTGAGAATCGCGATTCTCTTATGAATCGATTTTTTGGCACACCCCTAGTATTAATCCCCAGACCGAATGGTGTGTTTTCATGTCTGTATATAATGAGTGTTTATAAAAGGAATGGCCTATACTTTAATGTTTAGTTAGGCTAAGGCTACCTTAGAAGATTAGGTAAGGATATAATGGGTACCGTAATCATTTTTGCAACATTGACCTTAACCATTACTAGTAATACAAGTATAGGAACATAAAGATCCAAGCCTTTCGAGAACTCTAGCCATATTCTGCTTGCAAGGCGATGTGTCTCGGACACTAGAACACAGTGGTTTGCAGAACCGAGGTCGGTCGCCTTCGTCGGTATTTCATCTTCCATCTTTACGTGGGGCTAGCGTTTGTGGTTCTGTGTGTGACTATGATCTAATTTTTGGTCATGTGTTAAAGTGTGTGCACATGAAAACATGCTGACCCCCCCCCCCTCCTCCTCCCCCCAGCTGGCTAGGGTTCTGGATAGACTGGCCAACTTTGCAGAGAAATACGCTGACCTCCCCACGCTGGGCTACACACACTACCAGTGAGTTTCACTTAAAGACGCGCGAGGCTGTCTCAGGAGATAGCCACAGTTGTTTTTGTTAAGGCATTTGCTATTTTTCTTGCTGTTCAAATTATTTAGTGTGTGTGTATGTGTGACACTTCTATCTGACCTGTACATGTATCTGATCCATTCTTTCCCTCATGTATTCCTTGCTTTTATCCTCCTGTCCTTCATTCTATCAATGTTTCCTTCCTATCTTTCTCTCTCAAACTCCTTCTTTCCTTGCATGGTCCTATTCTTCTTCCCTGGCCGTGTCACCCATTATTATTCTCATTGTCTCCTCCTTCCTACCTCCATCCCTTCCTCCTACCCCCCTCTCCTTCCTCCCCTCCTACCTGGCTGTCTCCCCCACCCCCAGACCGGCCCAGTTGACCACGGTGGGGAAGCGGGCCTGCCTGTGGCTGCAGGACCTGGCCATGGACATGAGGAACCTCCAGCGTGCCCGAGACGACCTGCGCTTCCGGGGGGTGAAGGGCACCACGGGCACACAGGCCAGCTTCCTGCAGCTGTTCCAGGGGGACCACGACAAGGTGCACATCCACAGTGGTCGATGCATTTACAGTCATTTTGACAGCGGCTCTAGACCTTTTGACACTCGATGCCCACTAAAACACCTCAAGAGTTTATAATGTCACCATGCTTACGTTGCGGCTTGGTTACTGACAGGTGGAGGATCTGGACAGAATGGTGACCGAGATGGCTGGCTTCAAAAAGTGAGTTCCATACCCACTCATATTTAGGATGAAAACTCAATCCCCCGTGATCCCTTTGAATCTTCACTAGACCTTGATTGGACAATAGACAAAGGAAGAGCTCAACTGTTCTATGTAATGATGAAATAGAAATTAAACTTACAAATTCTTTATTTCAATGGGGCAGAGGCCAGTATTGCTTAAACTATTGCCATGGGAATCTAATTTTTAAGATGACTTCCTCTTTCCTCCCCTTCCTTGCTTCCTTCCTCCTCCCTCCTTTCCCAGGTCCTACCTGGTGACAGGGCAGACGTACAGTCGCAAGGTTGACATCGACTCTTTGTCAAGCCTGGCCAGTCTAGGAGCCACCATTCATAAGGTGAAGAATGTCGTCCCCTAGTGCCTGACTATCAACACTACACATATAAACGAAGCCTGCAGAGATTATTCAAAAATTAAAATACATTTAGATGTCAACAATCGTATTGTGTGATTGTGATTAAAATATATATTTTTTATATTGACTATCCTGTGTACTTTCATAACCATTTCTTTCTATTTTAACCTGGTTTTTAATTCTATCACTCACAGATCTGTACTGATATCCGTTTGTTGGCTAACCTGAAGGAGATTGAGGAGCCCTTTGAGAAAGAACAGATAGGTATTTATCTGCTTTTGAAATTTTATTCGACAAGTCAATGTATCTCAAAACTAGCAGGAGAGTGTGTGGCCTATAGGCTCCTTAAATTTTTTGGTAAGCTGATGAAAGCATTTACTAAATTATCAAATCTTACTAAAATTTAATTAATAATGAATAAATAATATCAATACATAAGTATCAATGAATAGATGCATAATACATCAATAAATAAAATAACAAGAACATAAATCTATATTATATTAATATTATAACAGTAAAAAATAGTTTTCTAAATAATATACACTATGACTGCTTTGCCTCCGGTATTGCTGTTTGCAGCTTTCCGGAGAATCGCTCAACAAAAAAAATTGTGATAACTATGGTTGGGAATCACAGGGTACCTCATTATACGATATGCAATACATGGCCCACGTTACGATAATACCACAATACAGCGATTCTGTGATTATCAATATATAGTGGGACAATCCTAAAACTATACATCACGATATATGTCTAGAATACATAGTGCCCGTGAAATAGGTAAAGGGTTGGATTTCTGTCTTTATTCATGGTCTAAACTGAGTTTTTCAGTTACTAGTCTTAAGAATATATATATGAATAAATAATTCAATGAAAATATCGATATTCGGTGCCAGTGTATCGATTCTCGTATTGCACATAAAAAGGCGGCGATATATTGCCGTATCGATATTTCGCCCTTTGTCATAACTCTGTTTCCAAGGTAACTCAAAGGACACACCCACTTTCCATTTTTGTCCGATATATTTGACACGTGTGCGTCGTGCGTCCAGGTTCCAGTGCCATGCCCTACAAGAGGAACCCCATGCGGGCGGAGCGCTGCTGCAGCCTGGCTCGCCACCTGATGGCGCTGCTGAGCAACCCCATGCAGACGGCCTCCGTCCAGTGGCTGGAGAGGACACTGGACGACAGCGCAAACAGGTCGCCCAGCCGAAGCACAAAAAATACAACACTGAATGTCTGCCACTTTGTCTGTGTGTCTATCTCAGGACCTACATAAATAGCACGGCGAGGAGCTCACTAAAGCAATCTTTTCGGGACGCCGTAGACAATTTAATATATTAAAGGTCTCGGTTGCCTCCCATGTGTTTTACTTCGTCGCGGTCTTCTCCTGAACTTGTTCCTTCGTTGCGGTCGCCTCAGGAGGATCTCTCTGCCGGAGTCGTTCCTGACGGCCGACATCATCCTCAGCACGTTGCAGAATGTGACCGAGGGGCTGGTGGTCTACCCCAAGGTCATCGAGAGACACATCCGCCACGAGCTGCCCTTCATGGCCACGGAGAACATCATCATGGCCATGGTGAAGGCCGGAGGGAACAGACAGGTGGGCGGCGGAGGGAGTCGAGATTGCAGCTGAACCTCCAGCTCTGTTGTTGTTGTTGTTGTTGTTGTTGTTGTTGTTGTTGTTGTTTCGTCTGTGTTGCAGTTTCCGGAATCTATTCAAAAGCCTTTGTTTGAAATGTTAATTATTCAAAGAAGTATACACAATGTAAAAGTAAATTGCTACTGCCTTCTAACTATTACTACTTCCTGCCGTGCGCAAGGACTGCCACGAGAAGATCCGCGTGCTGTCCCAGCAGGCTGCCGCGGTGGTGAAGCAGGAAGGCGGAGACAATGACCTGCTGACCCGGGTCCAGGCAGACCCCTACTTCAGCCCCATCCTCTCTCACCTGGACACCATCTTGGACCCCAAGACCTTCATCGGCCGAGCGCCCCAGCAGGTAGCTCCTCGTTGTCCCGGCCATTTCCAAACCGACAAGAACTAAATCAAACTTTATCAAAAAAATAAACAATCTAAAGATGCTGGTTGAAGTTGCAACACGCAACACTTCAACTGGCTAGTAGCTCAAATAGCTGTACATATCTGTATTCAATGCGGATCAATTGTGTTTTCCATGTTATCAAAATAAATAACATCCTATAACTAATCGATTTAACCCTTTTGAGTATTAATATCGACACTCTCAAAACCCCTCTCCCTCTTCATCCCCCAAAGCCGAGCTACGCTACTTGGCGTCACACAGTTGCACAGACAGTTAGTGGACATAGTGTAGGATGCAGTTTCATACATGTGTGGGCAGTGAAATGCTGGTGTGGCCCATTCCACACACTATGCAACATGTGTTGAAGGCTAAAGAAGCAAAACATTTTTGAGGTAGTCCAGGGAAAACATCAGGCCAAACATATTTGTGCTTGAAAATTATTATAAGTTATTAAGCCAGATGGGAAATCTGGGTGTCGCAGCAGAACGTGCAGAACAGTAGTAGAAAGAATTTTAGAGAAAATTATAAACATTAAATGTATGAACTCTTCTTCTTCTCCATTTACTTATTTTCTAGGTTGCCAGATTCCTCTCTGAGGAGGTTCGCCCAATGCTGGAGCCGTACAAAACCAAAATGGATGTCAAGATTGAACTTGAGCTCTGAGACATTGAAAGCTGTGTTGACATTGGTGACTGTTACACTGAATAAAATAAGATATATTTCAGCAAAAAATTGGTTGTATTTCATCTTTCCTTCTGTGTTTTTAATGAATATTGAAACGGTGTCTTGTGCCTTTTTTATTTTTTGTTTTACTTCATGCAGTCTGTTGTTGAATTTAATATATTCATAAACATTTGTCTGTTACATTCTCAACCAAAACTGATACTATGAAGGTCAAGTGTGACAGTGTATATAAATGCATTTACAATTCAGCTTCTGTGTGGCACAGATGAAATCTCCAGTTAATTAATTACTGGAAGAGCTTAGAGAATGTTGTAGATGATTGCCTTAAGAAACCTGGCCATACAATTGTGTGTATAAGTGACAGTTCTTTCAGACTGCAAACGGTGACATTAACCGTTACAAAATATTGTATATCACGGCTAATGATTCAAACCTACATTTTATTAAGCCTCACTGCTCATTAGATCGAAGTATATAGAACTATAAAGCATGGGATCGGACTAAAACTAGTTTTCCTTTCTTTGAATTTTTGAACCTCATATTTTGATAGATCTTTCCTTATTAATGATTGCCCAGCCCTATTTGTGCATATGTATGTGTGTGGATATATATATATGTATTCATACATTAAGGACCCAATCAAAGCTTGTGACCTATTAATAGTCATATTTCCCCCAAAACCAATCCTATGCTTAAAGTCAGGTGTTGGCACACCCACAGCTGGTTTTATTAGGGCTTGATAAGAGGTGTTAATAAGTATGAAGTTTGGATCTTATTGAAGTTGCACTTAGCTATTACAGTAAGTAGCTGTTCAAAGCCTGAGTGAGTATAGCCTATATTGCATAGCTAAGCTTTTGTTTGATAATTATTCATATAATTGTATGAACCTTGAAACACATGCGCCTTTAACTTATTTCCTAAATGATGTGATCAACTTGGACCTACTTTCTTTATGTGTGTTCCACATATGCCTTCTTATCTGTAACCTTTTCATGGGTATTTAGTGGTTCTCTAACGTGATTGAGAATGTCTGTCTTTCTGTAGCAGGTTCTGAGCAAGAGTTTGGGTAAGAGAAGCAGTCGGATGACATCATGTTGTTATGGCTGTTGCTTCCAATCTGCTTCACTGCCATTGGGCTGGTCGGCATAGCGGCAGTGTAAGCACTACTTACACATATTGATCAGCAAAATATTAGGAATAAATCCAACAAGTGATGTTAATGCACTGAAGTAGAAAAATGAGTGGTTACCACACAGACAACTTGGAAAAGCGGATCACAGTGGACTATTACATGCAGAAAACCCAGAACTTTTATATGAATATTAATTAGTAATAAAGTCATTAATATCTGTTAGGTGTGTTGTGGCTGTTTCCCATGGGTCCGTCAACATAACAGAGAGCTTTCCGCTCATCAGGTAAGTAGGACAAGACTGCACTTAAATTAAATAATACACTTATATTACATACATACTACATACATATTAACATATCAGGGATTTCAGAAAGGACAGACAAAACAAACTACAAAATTACATCAAGCTATTCAATAAGCAATGTAAAAATGTAACAGCATGTACTTAATGTTATAACATTGTGGAACAGCAAATAAAGTCGGGTTATGGTTAGGGGTTGAGGTTGAGGTTGAGGTTAGGAATAGGCAAAAAGGTTACACACTAGGGTAGTGTTTAGCGGTTCCGTATCGTTGTTACTTATGAATTACATGCTGTTACATTGTGTTGCATTGCTTAATACATGGTGTTGCCTAACATGACATTTTTTCTCCCGTTGTTAAAGCTATTGCGGCAGCTACCAGCCCGAGAGTTGCATCTTCTCCCAGATATGCAACATCTGCTCGCTTTTAGGTTACGGCATTAAAATCTTCTTAACTGTTGAATATAATAAGGAATTACTCATTTATAAATTATTAGTTGTTAACTCAAAATATTATTATGCAATTCATATTATTGTGTATATGTTTTTATATAATAATTCTTAGATTATTACAATGATATATATTCTAATAAAGAATAGGACTTAATACTATTTAATATGATCTAATAATAATAATAAATATATATTATTGGCAATAATTACAGATATTATTATGATCATTATTACTTAAATATATATAATATAATGATATTTGTATGCATTTTTTTGTATAACTGGGGTTGCTGACCATATCTGGTTATAATGTCTTGACTGATTCCAACCCATCTTCTGCATCGACCCCCTCCTCCCCTCTCTGGACCCTAGGCATGTTGATTGTGGTGATCCGCTATCAGCAAATCCGGGACTTGGACTGCCATCCTAAAACCAACATGGCCTGCCTGGCTCTGGGGCTAACCTCCTCGTCAGGGATCTCCCTCATGGGCAACTTCCAGGTAACACATTTTATTCATGAAGCGCTTTACAATGAAAAAGTCCCATTCAAATATTTAAATGCTAACAAATCAAATATCGCAGAGAGGGGAAGGCGGTTTGCCAAAAAGCAATTTAAAAAAAAGGTGTGTCGAGTCATGTTTTGCCCCCGTCCCATCAGCATTCGGCTGTGATGGTGCTGCACTTCTTCGGGATGTTCCTGGCGTTCATCCCAGGCCTGGTCTACTTCGCGCTCCAGCTGTGGCAGATGTACCACAGCGCTCCCTGCCACCACAAGCACTGGCTGGGGCCGCTCCGGGTGGCATGCTGCTCGGCCTGCACCGTCCTGCTCTTCAATGGTATCCTACCGCCTCTGGTTGATAGAGCTTTATCATACGTAATGAGGATGGACGGATAATATAGTCTGTTTTGTAGAAATCCTCTGAGTAGAGAATGAGTGGCGCAATAGTATTCTATTCCGTTTGATAGAAATACCGATTTATAGAGTAGAAGTATACTGGTATCATACTTACTAATGTAGTGTAGAGCAGTGTTTTCTTTGTACTTAACTACAGTTTGAGTAATTTTTAAGTAATTTTTGAAGTAATGTTTATGCGTTTGTTTGCTTTGACTTTAGATGACATCAACACACAGTAACAGGAAACCGGTGAGGCACATGTGAAAACATTGTGTCAACTATAGGCTTATGTCACCATGCAGCCTTAAAATGTAACGCAAAACGCATTTACAGCAGATTGATCAATTTATTTATTTAGCATTCAAACACATTATAGGGATTGCATCTGCCACTGTATCAGGTCAGGTATTGTACAAACTTTTTATTTCAACCTTTATTTATTTAGGTAAGGCCATGGGAGCAGGCTCTCTTTTTCAATAATGCCCTGATTACAACACACAATAAAATAAATTCTAATGTACAATACAATATGAACAGTAGTTCAAACATCCAGAGCCACATATTATTCCATATAAATAGTACAATGGGGCAATTAAGAAAGCTATCTAAAACCAGTGCGAGCCTTATTTAATGCAACTTCAATCATCACCTTGGTCGTCTCAATTGAGACCAATCGCTCCAGTTTTAGTTACTCCTGAAGTCTATTCCATCTGTCATGAGCATAAAAGTTATAAAAGCAATCTTTCCTGAGTTGCTATTGGTGCGTGGAATGACAAGTCTAAAGTGTGACCCGAGAATGAGTTTGATAGGTTGTATTAGGGGAATTTAGCAGTGAATATAAGTACATAGGGAGCTTTCCACATAAGGCCTTGTAAATAAATAAAAGACAAATGCTCAATCGTGACGGCCATCATATCCTTGACTGTTTGCCTTACCAGCGATGGTCCTTTTCGGTGTGGACCACATCCCCGGTGCGGTTGCGTGCGAGGGCCTCGTGGTGACGCTGTTCTTCTGTCAGTTTGGCCTCTTGGCTGTCGACTTCAAACAAATCGACAGCCTCAAGCTCAGCCTTTCGAAATAAATATGAGTATATCATATTTGAATCTGACAAGAAGTAGCCGTTGTTTCCAATACGATTAAAAATGTTAAGGAGTTTTGAGGGGAAGAAGCTGCAGAAGTTATTAAGGGCAAAAGAAATAGGTAATAAGTAAATATATAAAAAATTATAACCAGCACACCAATGCATAATGATATAAAGACAAAGGAGAAAACCTAACATTTTGTAAAAAGTAAGTTTATTTATTTTTTTACTTTTTTACTTGCCAAATACAACTGCTATATTTTATTTCACTGAATGCCCATTGCTTAGAATCCTACAGATACATGTACATTATAATAAAGTTGCTGGAAAACAGCCCGGGAAAATCCTCATTGGTTGTCTGTTAACTAATAAATGGCGCTTGTTTAACTGTTGTAAAAATGCAATATTATACAACCTTGATGGTTATCTTCGGTCTTTGTACCTTCAACTGAATTACACCCCTACTGATACTCCGGAACAAAGCACGACCTTGAGTGTGATAGAGCAATGGAACAATCTGACATTGCGTTATAATCTCAGGATTGCTGTTGAGAAAGTTGCCGAATCTTTCTTCACATCTGAAATTAGTGCTTGGATGATTTATAATTATGCATTCTTTGCTATAATTTCGTAATTAGCTAAAATAAATGTCCAATTATGAAACATATCAATTGGATTATAAGAATATTCAATGCAATCCTGAAATTCCTTAAGTTTGAACCATGAGAATGTTGTGATTCCATTCCAACAACATTTTTCTTAATAACAATAATTTTATAATTCAAAGCAGTGAACCTGCAATTAAGGCACACTATTTTGAATTCCTTAGCATGCATCACTTCATAAGGGTAATGGATTGTTTCTTATCTGTCAGTACAGTACAACACACACACACACACACACACACACACACACACACACACACACACACACACACACACACACACACACACACACACACACACACACACACACACACACACACACACACACACGCACATGCACGCACACACGCACACAAACACATGAAAACAACCCTCCAATGAATACCAGGAAAAGTCTGTTCTTTGTCTGCCACTCTCTCTCCCCACCTGTCAGCTTGTATCAAAGTAAAATATATATATATATAGAGAGAGAGAGAGAGAGAGAGAGAGAGAGAGAGAGAGAGAGAGAGAGAGAGAGAGAGAGAGAGAGAGAGAGAGAGAGAGAGAGAGAGAGAGAGAGAGAGAGAGAGAGAGAGAGAGAGAGAGAGAGAGCGAGAGAGAGAGAGAGAGAGGAGTGGGGGATTCTGCCTTTTATTCTCATACAGTGGTAGGGATACGTTTAGGCACCCATGCTAAAGTTGACTAAAAAGAGGAATAAAAAATCAACTATTAGCTCATTTGCATTGATGATTTGCATTGAGAAATCATTAGGTTAACTAACAGCAATTAGGCTAACTGAAAAGGACCATGCCAATCTCTAGGTATGATGAAGGGTATGTGATGATGTGGGGCTATTTTAATTCCTAATTTAATTTAAAGGCTAAGGGAAATTAATCAGGATGCATAGTATCCTGGACCCATGAAATAACTGGCCTTTAAAAAAAGTTAAATGCCAGCCTCTATAAGAATTTAACATAGGGGTGTCTATACCTATGCACCCTGTATTTAAATGGAGCATTTTTATTTATGTCCGATACATTAATCATTCACAAAGCAAATCAGTGTCCTTAAAGGTTGGATTTGTCCTCATTTGTTTAATTAGGCATTAAGATCAATTTCCAAAAGATTAATTGTTTTTACTCTTTTTATTCAACTTTAGCATGGGTCCCTAATCACATGCCTACCACTGTACCTACTCTAATGGGAGATAGTATTACTTGGTCACTTTAATATACAACCGGCCAGCAGAGGTCAGCGCTGGACGACCCTGGCAGATTGAAGCGCATTGGTGGGAAAAAAGTTTGCTGGTCCCGTTCCAACAGCTTCTGGAAGGAGGTTTCTGGCTCACACGGAGCTCTTGCGTCCAGAACAATTGGCCGGGTCGTGGGGGGATTTTTGAGATGATCCCTATAACGGTGTGGTCTCATTGCTAAATGGGTGTGTCATACATCACTTGGCACACACTTTAAACACGCACAACTCATTCGCGCTGATCCTGAGGCTCTTGGGATTGTTTGAGGATTGTTATCTCTGGGGGATAATTCTGTTGGCATGTGTTGTGATACAATGTGATCAACTTTATATTTTTGTTGATAATTCTTATCGTAGTAATGTCATAATCATCAGTATTTCTATTCACCAGGGGCCCATGAAGGGGATTAATATGAGAAATAGGGGCCCCAAAAGGCCCCCAGTGTCTTGCTTGCATTCTTTCACATACTCTAAGCGGGGTGACCAGACAGGCATGGAAACGTGGAATTCTGTGGGAATTTTTTCTCAAGTACAATTATCTCCCAAGTGTTGTGTTTCATTCTGCTTTCGGAACGTCAGGTTGGTGACCATGGTTTGGACGGATCATCTTATCTTCCCCCTTTTAGGAAGCATAGCTCCTGGCCCAGCAGAGGTTGAAGGCTGAATTCAAGCTAAGTATGGGTTTCTGTGTGTTTGTGCATTGGTTGGTTCTGTGGAACGATCAAAATGCTAATCTATATTGCTGCTAGACACGTGAAATTGTCCACATATTGAATGTTCCAAAAGACGTGTTTCCCATGCATCTTCTTGGTATTGCCTAATGTTTGAGTGCACTTTAAGTCTATTACCTTTTTCTTAACTTATTTTTGCGGACTTTTTTTTCGCCACCGAGTTATGCCCCGGCGAACAAAGCAGAATTAGCGAAGAGTGCTGGCGCCGAGGACCCATTGCACCTGCTGTTTTCATTAGCCAGTATATTAATGGTGGTAGATGAGGCAATAAGTCTCCCCTGAAAATGTACTGCCCAGCTTGTTGCGATGAGAGCCCCCCCTCCACCTGTAATGAAAATGTCCTCACAAAGCCTTTCTGGTCCTCAAATGTCTGACACACTTTATTTTTT
Source organism: Gadus chalcogrammus (assembly GCF_026213295.1). NCBI lineage: Eukaryota > Metazoa > Chordata > Actinopteri > Gadiformes > Gadidae > Gadus > Gadus chalcogrammus. The sequence goes on from NC_079413.1 coordinate 9,008,874, forward strand.
TTACTGCCTGGCTGCATTGTTGTTCTTGACTTTGAGTCAAAAACTGTTGCGAAGAGTAGAGGGGAAGGTGGTGGTGGTCAGGACTGTAAGCATGGCTGCTTCAGGGGCACTGTAATCTTTCCTTTGACACCTGGGTCTGGTTATCCCAAGGTCGGCGGTCGGCTGGAACAATGGTCCGGCTGCCCCATCATCACGGTCGCGGTCAAACATTGCTGGCAATATAATCCTAAAAAAAACGACGGTGACGTCGGTTTTGAAAGTACTTTTAGACGTATTTTTGGTCTTTATGTCAGTTTCCTATTAAACGTGATTCAAGAATTTTCTTCATGTGTTCGGTGTTTGCCGTGTCTAATGTTGTCTCTGTCTGTACCTTGACCCTCCGCTGGCCCAGGTCTCTATCACAGAGGACACCGATCTTAGATATTGATGGGTCTGTCAATCTCAGGTGAATACAGATTTAATGTATTCACTAATTAATGTATTTAGCCTAACCCATTTCCACCGGAGGGTGCGGGTAGGTTCAGTCTGCAAAGGTGCGGCACGGGTCGCGTTTCCATCGCCAAAAGTGGGTGTGATCCGGACTGAGCCGTATTGAGCCGTACTTGTCTCGCAGTACTCCTCAGTTGGGGTACTGAGACGCCTGAATGGGCTCAGGTGAAGTTTGAGCTACACACACTGTCCGTTGATTGGTCGACAGAATCGCACTTCTGTGCGACGGGGATAATAACAAACAAACACATTACCCGCAAGGTATTTCCGGGTATTTCTACGTTGCTGCCGCGGCTATCGCCATACGGCTTAAAGGGGACATATTATACCACCAGGTGTGAGTGTGATTAGCCTTACAAGCCGTTTCGAAAAATCTGCCCCATATGACATCACTAGTGGGCGGGTCCACCTAGATCTGTGCTGGATAGATGAGCAACGTTTACTTCAGTCCACTGGGAAGGCATGTAGACTGATCTATCCAGCACAGATCTAGGTGGACACGCCCACTAGTGATGTCATGTGGGGCAGATTTCCGAAACGGCTTGTAAGGCTAATCACACTCACACCTGGTGGTATAATATGTCCCCTGTAAACCCCGCCCTGCCATAAGGGTACTGGTCGGCGGTGGACACACGAGCCGTAACTGAGCTGGGCTCTATACCGCACCCTCACTACTGGGCTGAGGAGTGCTGGGTCCGAAGTTTACCCGCCGGTGGAAAAGGGGCAGTAGAGACCGTTGCAGGGAGAGACAGATACAGACAGAGAGAAAGAGAGAGAATGGGCAGAAGCAGACAGACTTCAGACAGCAGGGGCTTTTCCACAGAGCACGAGGGTTCATGAGATCACTGCCTACAGTGGGCACAGATGTGTGAGGAAGATATCAGAGGACGAGAGAGAGAGAGAGAGAGAGAGAGAGAGAGAGAGAGAGAGAGAGAGAGAGAGAGGGAGTGGGCACTGCCACCCGTGACCCCCCTCTCCCCACCCTCCTCCCCTCTCCTTCCTCCCCCCTCCCCTCTTGGCTTAGAGCTCCAGAGAGCTGCCCTTTGGCTGAAAAATGCCAAGTGCATGGCATTCCACTCGCCAAACAAAGACCCACCCCAGCCCCCCTCCCTCATGTCAGCTGCCCGTGGGCCGTGATCAGACAAGGCGTAATTATATAATTAGCCCTCCCGGTGCTGACACCGACCACGAGATCGATGGGTGGATATGGGGGAGATATGGGGGAGGTGGAGGGTGTCACAGTTGTGTTATCAGACAAAGAAGAGTGTCTAGACGTCTGTTTGGGTGTGTGTATGTGTGTGTGTGTGTGTCTTGTTTATGTGTGTGTGTGTAAGGGTGGAGTTGGGTAAAGTGGAGAGGAGGGAGGGAAGGCTACAGCTGCGGCAGTTAGGACACAGATTTCCACGTTTGAGAATAGGGCATTGATAGAGATGTGGTGCGTTTATGTGTTGGGAAGACAAAGAGAATCTGTGGATAGGATTGTGAGAGAGAGAGAGAGAGAGAGAGAGAGAGAGAGAGAGAGAGAGAGAGAGAGAGAGAGAGAGAGAGAGAGAGAGAGAGAGAGAGAGAGAGAGAGAGAGAGGGAGTGTGTCTGTGTGCTTTTTTGCATAATTAACAACATTTAATGTGCTGTCAATGAACTGCAGATTCATGAGATGCGACATCCTTACTTACCTTGAGGCACTGCTCAAAGAAAGACGACCCAGATAGAGAGATGGATCGGTCCTGCAGCTTGACCTGCCTGACTCCGACTCCCAGACGAGAATCCACTCAGTGTCCTCTCAGGCTTGGACCCATGCCAACCTCACTCCCCACTCTCTTCCCCCGTGCCCTCCAAGCCAGCCCTGTTCCTCGACCATGCACCCCTGCTAGCCTCTCCCTCCCTCCCCCATGCACCCCAGGCCTGTCTCCCCCTCCCTGCTCCACGCACCTCATGCCTGGGTCTCAGTTGGAGCAGCACCACCCCACTTGCACGCGATGCCACAGAAAAGACTATTGTTGAGCGCTCAAGATGGCATGGTGGTGGTGGTGGTGGTGGTGGTGGTGGTGGTGGGGTAAGTGGTGGCGATGGAGGAAATCTCATGGACAATGAAGTGCGGTTTCCTCAGTAAGTGTGTATGCATTTTTTTTTCTTTGGGGCCCGCACACATGTACACACACAATTTTGTCCAGAGTATTGCAGCCTATAACTACATAATTGTATATTTATAGTATATCAAATTATTTTAGAATGATACTACCAATGTGTGAATGACCAGAACAAACAAAGGAAATTGTTGAAATGAGAGTGTTTTTTATCTTCTGTGATTGACATCTAAACTGGGTGCGGGTCCCCTGTCTGAATGACGTGTAGAATACCCTGCCTTACTGGGCCTTCAAGTGGTACCTATTATAGTCTCTATTATGGTCTTTGAGTGCTATTGTAGTTTGCCTAGTCTTATTTCACGTGCACTTGGCTCATGAGAACACTGGTGAGAAAATAAACAAACCAGAAGAAGGAAAATACACCCTTTCTTCTGATTCTGTCACTCGTATCTGGCTGCGTTTGTAAAGTCAGGCAGCGTGAATGTTGCAGTTGCTCCAATCTTGATTAAATGCATTGATTGTTGTCAAATGTTGCTTTGGATTCAAGTGTCTTTGGACTCAAGTGTCACTGAAGTATCTCAACCTAATGTCGTCCACTGTGATGCAATAACAATGTTGCATGCACCAATTAGAACCGTTTACAACCTATATCTGACTTTGATTGCAACCAATTAAGGGGCAATTAAGACCATGAAAAACACATAACTAAATAAGTTACCCTAATAAGTGCAATTTTTGGAATGAATTAGAAAATATATACTAATTAGAAATGTTGTGTACATATTTGTGTATATTTTCGTCATACATTCTTTCTGTCTTCTAGGGTTGGTTGTTGTCACAAGCTATCAAAGAGTGTCTGTCTTAGCCAGCACTACCACTTCTGTAGGACCCTCAAACACATGGATATTGCAGAGCACAAGCAATCAAACACACACACACGTACACACACACACACACACACACACACACACACACACACACACACACACACACACACACGTACACACTCACACAGACACACACCCACACACCCACACACACACACACACACACACACACGCACACACACACACACAATCACACACACACACACACACACACACACACACACACACACACACACACACACACACACACACACACACACACACACACACACACACACACACACACACACATTCATTGCAACACATAACTGTTTGCAGGGCGAACTTTCATCTTCATGCACAAAGAATCCTTTAATCTAATAAGTGAGAGAGAGAGATACGTCTTTCGAACATTCATTCTGTCACTATGAATGAGTGTGTTTTCTGGAAACATCAGCTAAATGTCATTGCTCCAAGGCCATCTCACTCGAGTTTATGACTCTGTTTGATCAGAGAGAGGAAAACTAAAAAGTTTGTCCTTGTAAGCAGGAAAGCAACACACAACCGTAGTGGTTAATTTACCAATTCTCAGGGG
>NC_079413.1:9017235-9024735 GCF_026213295.1 Gadus chalcogrammus
TTGTGTGTGTCTGTGTGGGTGTGTGTGTGTTTGTGTCTGCGTATGTTTTTGTTTGCGCTTGTGTGTGTGCTTGTGTGTGTTTGTCTGTGGGTGTGTGTGTGTGTGTGTTTGTGTGTGTGTGTGCATGTGTGTGTATGTGTGTTTGAGTTTGTGTGCATGGATGTTTGTGCTTGTCATTTTGTATTTGCACCCCTGCTTTTGTTTGTGCTTTGCGTGTTTGTCATTGGGAATGTGTTTGTGTGTTTGTGTTCGTCAAATGTCCTCAAATGTCCTCAAATTTTTTTGTTTGATTGCGCTTTCATTAACTTTTGCGTGTGTTCATATGCACGTGTCTCTTTATGTTTTTGTGCATGTGTGTGTGAATCGGTGTCTGTTGGTTTATATGCATGTGTCTGTGGGACGGGTTTTACACACTTGTATCTTTGCACCAAAAAACATGTGTAGTTCCTTTTATATACAGAAATCCACAAACAGCTTGAAAACACAAATATGACTTTCGCGTAGACACACACACACACACACACACACACACACACACACACACACACACACACACACACATACACACATGCACAACACACAACCACACACACAAACACACAACCACACGCATGCACGCACACACAGACACACAAACAAACACAGACAGCTGTCCACCATTTGATTTGTAGCTTCAAACTGTGATGTGGAAGTGAGATTCACAGGGGTGTTTGTGTGTGTGTATGTGTGTGTGTGTGTGTGTGTGTGTGTGTGTGTGTGTGTGTGTGTGTGTGTGTGTGTGTGTGTGTGTGTGTGTGTGTGTGTGTGTGTGCGTGTGTTTGTGTGTGTGTGTGAGAGAGAGAGGGGGAATAGGGGTAGAGATAGAGGAGTGGGAGAGTGAGAGAGAGAGAGAGAGAGAGAGAGAGAGAGAGAGAGAGAGAGAGAGAGAGAGAGAGAGAGAGAGAGAGAGAGAGTGTGGGAAGATCCCCACCTCCAGTCATGGACCTGTATGCTCCCTCCTCCTCCTTCTCCTCCTCCACTTCATCCCTCATTCATCCTCTTCCTCATCCAGCTGCATGAAGCCTGTTGATGATTTTGTTTCCTTCTTGGAAACCGAACACAGCAAAAAGTCCTTGTCTGTCGGCAATAAAAAAACATTAAAAGTGGAAATAAAGATGTGTTGTGACACGCTCGGTGACTGACACATGTAGCACATGGCGAACACCTTCCTCTGCCTTGTTTGTTTGAATCTGAACGCCAAAGTCAATGACCTCAAAAGGGAAAATGTCCAACATTATTTATCACAGAAAACTAGATTAGCATAATGTTAGCATATGGTCTACTGGATCTTAGCTATTCCGGGGAACATTCAACCTTTTGATTGGAAGTCACTGTGTGACAATGCCCTTACAAGTGGATCTTTCACCTCCAGATTGAGAAACTCTCCCTCGCAAGCAGCCTATGAGCTCATGATTATTTTCCCATACGGGCCTGTGTCCTTGGACACGACATGTGGACATGAAGCACAATGTAAATATAGCGTGCTTGCTCACGCGCTGTTTCCTACCCCACCGACGGGACAAACAATAGCCTTCTATTATTCAGGAGCTCGCACTCCTTGATTAGACCTCATGGAAAACGAGGGGACAGTCACCCGTAGCTATGACGACCATTGTATTTGTCATATCCTTGCTCATGCAAAACACATTAGTTTACCTATGTCTATTTCCTTTTTCTGTTTTAAACACTAATTACGCATGTCCAACCTTTCTCAATAGTAGCTGTGACTACTTTATTTCTATGGCAATAGGCCTACTTTTTTTCTTTTCGTACAAAGTTTTGTTTTCACTCCTATTTAAAAGTTGTGGAAATTTGCTCATGTTTGTATACCCTGTTATTATATGCGATACAGTTCTTTGAAAGTCTTCAAAAGCAAAGTCTGCAGACGTGAAACCTTTTTTTTGGATACCCAATATCAAGCGCTTCAACAATGTGGAATTACAGGTCTACAGCGGCCGAGACATTGTGAAGAAATGTTCCCCAAACATGAGAGATTGTGAAAGGTCACGGTTCTAAGTATAACTGCTGATATTTAAGATCACCTTTAGGGCCTTCAGTGGGCTTTGACCATATCTCCTAGACCTTAGGAAAGCACCTTTAGCTCTGCAAGGGCTGGGATTATGTCTTTGAATGTAGTAGGCCGAGATGCCTCCCTTTGATTTGTATGTTTCCGAAATGTGTACTCTTTAAATGAACAATGATGTTCTTTACAATCATTTTCTTATTAATAGGTGCGTTATTTATTGCTACAGTAGTGCTACTGTAGAAAAAGAGGAACCACATAGGCTGTTTAACCTTAAATTTGTATTTTTTCTTGCTGACTAGGGCATATTAAACGGTAAATTTGAAGCTGTGTCCACATTATCAGAGGCTGCTGGCTCTCAACACATCATTCCCATTTGGAGAGCGATGTGGATGATAGAACGAGGAGGCCTATATGGGTAGTGTGTCCAATATTAAATCACATATTGATCAATAATGAAGCAAGTGTTTAGACAGGGTTGTTGTAGACGGTGGTCAGAGCTAACCAGCTGCTAATGATCAATCAATGATGTAATTTACACTGTTGCCTGCCTCAGGGACACACTTGATGGGAGTGAAAAATATATTCAGCTGTTTCTATTTCGTTACTTTGTTACCAAGGTGTGATTGCTTACGTTGCGTACGACTGGACCGCCGCCATAGCAACCAAAAAGTGGTAAAGAAAACAAATACTTATACAAATAAAAGAAGAAATGGGTTAAACGTCTCACTCTGAACGTAATTTATGTTCTATCTATTCTCAGTTAGATTTGATTAAACTCAGTCATCTCGACTCAAATCAACTAAAGTCAACTCATCTCAATTAAATTCAATTAATTTCAAAATGTCAACATTTTCAATTAAATCCAATGCTATTGTATTGCATTCTCAATGCATGCAGTCAAGCGAGCTTGCGTTGGAACCAAATCGATTCTGGTGACAGCGTCTCCCTTGAATGCGGCGGTTTGTTCCCTTGCTAGACAGGCATTGTATTTATGCAGGCTACATGATTATCACCCATTCTTCAGACAGGGGGCGGGAGAGAGATAGTTTGTGTGCGGAGCAGACTCTTGTCGGAGACTGTGGTGGTGCAGCAGTGTAATCAGGCGGGCCCAGGGCAGGGACGCACCGTGCCACACAGCGACTTGGTTGTTGATAAGGCTCCTCGGAACACCAGTACGGGGAAACTGCGGTCCATTGCCGTTATTTCACACATTCAGGTCCCCGTTCTCTGGATTTTTTGGGACTATTTTTTATTACGGTTACGCACAGCCTGTGGACTTTGACAGGGGGTAAAGCTAATTAAATCAAGGGGACAAGTGGATTTTATTAGATTATTTTTTTTTATACTTTATAGGCTACGAGAAGCAGTAATTCCCCCCCCCCCGGCAGTTTTTTGGGGTTTTGTGCTCTGGTGGATTTGTTTACCTAGTGCCCAGTGGTTCATTTGTTCGAGAGCCATGTAATCTCAACTTTTTTTTATCCATTTCGCAGAAGGTTAACCCCCTAATCTGCGAAAGACTCCACTTGTCGCCGGCCTCACGTCTGTGAAGTCTCAGTCACCGAAAAAAAAACTTGGATGGCCGCTCGAGTTTATCTGATGGACTCTGTTCACGTGCAGACTATTGCTCGCTGAGGACAAACGCTATATTCTTTTGATAACTGGAGACACGACAGTCAGTGTGGGAGTCGATCTAAAAGGCGCACGCAGCAGCAGCAGCCGCAGCACAGGGCGAGCCGCTGTCCCCGCGCCCAGTGCTGAGGAGAGAGACTCGCGCCTCCATAAATGCCCGGTCCGTCGGAGAGGCTCGAGGCTGGGCAGCGAGATGAGCTTGTGGGTACGGCTGCTTGCGTTGCTGGTGGCGTGTCTGCGCGTGTCTGGCGCAGCCGGGGTGAGTTTCACACACGTTATTAAGTATATTGCAATATGTATTTTACATGCTTTACAAAACATTACAAGATTCAGTTTTTCTATAAGATTCAGTTTCTTGTGTTTGCTTTGTTTTTTCCCCTTTTATTTTATTATATTGCATACCATTGTTCTCTTTTCCGCTTTGGTATTGGATATTCTATTGTCTCTGTTTGGTCAAATGTGAACACCCATTGAGTTCACAAAAAAACAAAAGAAAACTTTTCCTCAAGTCTTCTCCTTCAAACAAAGCACCTGCACAAGCACAAAGTACAGCCATAGGGGAAAACCACAAGGCAGATTATGATAATATAACGCACTTATTCATCTTCATACCTTAAAACATTTGGAAACAGCATCTAAATACATATGGGGGAAAGAAGAGTTGAGTAGAAGCAAGGAGAAAAAGCAGACACTAAAATAGAGTTCTCAGGGCTGTAGTCCAGTGTGTCCTCTGCGTGTGACAATCAATATAAAGAAGGTTGAGGTCCATCCACAACAATAATGTTTCTCCCATTAATGGACTCTATGGAGGGGTGCCTTGGGCGTTTTGGGTGGTGATGGGGTCTTTGGGGGGGAGACACAGACACAACCCCGCTGTTGGCTGTTCTCTCTTACTAGACCCCCCCCCCCCCCACACACACACCACCACCACCCCCCTCCAGATGTCTGCATCCCACCAATACTCTTCCACATGTTCCCCTACTTGGAGTCCAGTTCACACCATTGCATGAACCAACCCAGTGTTAGGCATGGGGTGGAGGGTGGGGACAACCAGTCTAACAAACCAGGAACCATGGGGCCGTGTTCCGTGAGCTCCCTGCCTGCCTTCACAAGCTCCCTTTTCTGCTTTCAATCAATCAAGCCCTCACAATGTCTGTGGTTTTGTCACGCCATTGACCTGCAGGCAACCGTTGACTAGGCTAACCTCTCCCTGGGCAGAGCCTGCAGTCCCTCACACTCTCTGCTCCAACTGGTCAAGCTCACGCAAATGAAGCGGTGTGAAGTAGTGACCGACTCGTGGAAGCCTGTGAAGAAGCATTGACTTACAACACTTGAAGCCATTTAAGAATATACAATGTTTGGCAACCAACAACAAATTTATTTGAAAAAGCAACGCCTTTTTCTGGCGTAGGATGTTCCATGATTGGAACAATGCTTGGCGTGTATGTCGAAGCAATTCATCCTCATGTCTTTCTTTTGAAGTCTATAAACAAAAATACAACCCTCAAAATACATGATTATCAAAGAGAAAAACAGTAATACAGGCCGGTCAAGTCCCCTTAGACCCTAAATAAGAATCTTCACCACACCATGTGTATCTCCTGATTACGCCCCTGGTGAAGGAGATGGAAAGCAAACCAAAGCCCAAAGACCAAAAATAGCTTCCAGTCTGTTAAGTGTCATCAAATGTGTATGCTCGGATGGAATGATCAAACCTATTCTATTGGTGATCTTCTCAATCTTAATTCTGTAACAGCTAGACATAGTTATTCCATATTGCAAAAGCATCACTGTAGTTAGTGCATTGGATTATTATCCAATATAGTTTTAATGTGTAGGACGAGACACCTTTTGATTATTTCCAGCCAAGGAGGGTAGCACATACAAACCAAATGATTGATAAGAAACCAAAACTTATTCAACATATTCTGTTCTATTTTTTGCCACCAAATGACGTGAGCGCATAACGTTTTTATTTTTATAATTTCTGGAGCACTATTGGAGGAAGGATGCTGTATTGATGCATACAGTAATTGGTTTTTTTTCCACAATGGCTACCGCAGGGACAGCTTCCTCGGCAGTTCAAATAGAATGGCCGCGGAAGTCCCAGACTCGTTGGAGCGGTCCCTCCAATTCCATGTTCAAACCGACGTTGTGAAGCCCCTTTTAAAAACTTCCCAGGCTCATTCAATTCTAAGTGTGAGTCTGTAGTAGATCTCTGCAAGAACAGTGAAATATCCATTCAGATTTTACTGTTCAGACTATGCTCGCATCTTTTATCTCTCTAAAAAAGTTGTGTGCGTAGATTTGATCTGAATGGGAATCTGAGGGCCCCTTACTTGTCGGAACTGTGACCTTTGTAGGGGTCAAGACAATATGGGTCACGTACACTCACACAAACACACACACACACACACACACACACACACACACACACACACACACACACACACACACACACACACACACACACACACACACACACACAAAACTCAACACAAAAGTCAAGCTATAGGAAGGGGACATCCAAACAAGTCAAATAGGGGCGCAGCTCTTTGACCATAGTCCTTGAAGAATTGCTCTTCCAGTCAGATCTATAACTTCCTGTCCAGTTCCTCTGGCCCCAGACAGAGGGCTGCACATGTCATTAAGAGGCTCCATGTGAGGGATTCCCTTCAGGGCAGGGTTTGGGATTGCCTACTCCCCCCCACCACCACCACCTTCCCTCCTCCCCCTGCACAACTTCAACCCTTAACCCTGGTGTTACCCCCTTTATACCCCATGATGACAGGACAAGACGGATGATCGTATTGGCTATGTTTTTGTAACCCCCATTCATACACATATTCCATTGGGAAGATATAGCTCCATAATGGAAGTTATCGATTTTCCTTGGATGTCAGTGCCTGGTCTCCAACTATGGATTGGTTTGAATGACGCAAAGGAAGACGTAATCATTGTTTAGAATCAGTGTGCTGGTGCACAACAAAAGTAGTATAGTTTGTATCAGATAGGACATATTTTATAAGAAACATCTGGAAAAGGCCTGTATTGTTGCACATGTACACTCTCGGGCGAAACCTGTACACCCCAGCTGACTAAAGATGTCTGTCATTCAACCACATGCATTTTATAGCTTCTGTAGGCAACGTGCACCACATGTAAAGACCAAATCCCATCGTCGGAAATTGTTTCAAGTGTCTTGAAAGTAGTTGCACAGGCTTTGAGGTGCAGAACCAGGAATTTCCCTAGACCTACTGTAGAGAAGTTTGAATCAAAGAATGTGATGTTCAGTCATGTTCATTCAGCAGCTATTTCCAGGGAAGTGCAGTTATAACAAATCAAATCATCATGAGTCAGTGAACATACACTTGAGTTCCTTTCTGAAGCTAGGGCATAATTGCTAACCACGCTTATAGGCAGAAACACGATGTGTCTACGTTGAATGTATCTCACATCTCACCTGTGTGTTTTTGTTTTCTTTTGCAATGGTTCCAGTGGAACCGGTAGTTCTATAGAAGGAGTTGGAGACACATCACCTCCACATGTACTGATGCGTATGGCACACGTTTTTTCCCAGGGACAGACATATGTTGTGCACCAAGGCTGCCTCTGGATGCAAGCCCCAAACTAGACCCTCCATAATTAAACGTCATTAGTTTCGGCCCCCCCCGCGCCTCACCAAACACTGCATCGTGTGTACCTGGCATCGCTCAATCTGTTCAGTAGAGCCCCAGGACGCGAGAACTTCCCCAGGAGTGTGACAGGGGCTAGTCTTCATCTTCTGCAATGTATCAACTTGACAG
>NC_079413.1:9029735-9037235 GCF_026213295.1 Gadus chalcogrammus
TGTCTCGTCTCATCAAGGTGCTAAAGTGCAATGCGCCTTATTCTTCTGGCAGCCATCTTTGTTTTAAACACCAGCTCCCGAGCAGGCTAGTGTTAAGAATCATGAAGGCACATGAATAAGGCACATAGGGAGGAGGACTTGGGAAAAGGTTTTGGTACATGCCCATAGAAGTTCTTCTTCCTCATTATTCTGAGTTGGCTTGGTTTTAGTCACAACGGGATGTGATCAAAACCAAGATAACCACACGATTGTCTTGTTTTTTGCTAGGTCACGATAAAAAATACTGTGGAACTGTAGGATATTCTGCAATTTTAAGTATGACTGTAATTCATCATGGTTCAGTGTTATTAACACACACTGAAACTGTCCTGATGAAATACGTTAAAGAAGTAGGTTAAATTGCTTAATTAGAGCTGTTATTATAGTTATTTGAATTTGTCATTTATTATACACGCATCGAATGTAAATTACAGTTAATGATTTTATCTAAATTTGATCATGTTGGAGTTAGGCATCTTGCTCAAGGATGTCTTAAGGTTGACTTTGGGCACTGGGAATCTAACCCACTAACTTCGGCTGGGAGTCAAACACCATATAGCAACTATACTAGCATGCCCTCCCCCACACCCCCAACCCCTTACTCATACTGCTATGCATACTTCTGTCATAGAACTGTTTCTAATAATTCATAGTAATAGTAATAACTTACTTCCTTCTATAATTGTACTTCTTTGCCTATTTATTCCTCTACTGCAATTCTCAACAGCATTAAGACAATCTGTACCTCTCCTACTATTATTATGTTTCAACATATTTTTCATATAATTCCTTTTTTGTATCCGTTTTTTTTTTCAACTGTACTTGGTGTTGTTGCAAGGAATTTCCCGTCCGGGATCAATAAAGTGCTTCATCTTATCTGATTACATTCCATCACTAGTGAGTCATTTGTATCTAATGGTCTTTGATCATGTGTTTCTTCAGACGCCCAGCCGGCCCAGCAGGCTCTGTGCAAGGTCCGCACAGAGGTGGTGGAAGTGACCCGGGACATGTTAGACCGCAGCAACGCCCACTTCCTGTTATGGCCGCCGTGCGTGGAGGTGCAGAGGTGTTCCGGCTGCTGCAACGGCAACACCTTGCAGTGCGTCCCCGTGCTCACACACACCAGATACCTGCAGGTACACAACACGCACCTTCCAGTCGCACACAATTCTATGAACTAGTTAGTAATCTGGGATCCAGCAGTTGCTATGATACTACTATGTTATAGCAGAAACTCTGCGGGAAAATGGCACACAGCCATTGGCCAAAACCAGGAATGCAAAGGCCGGAATTATGTCCTGTTTCCTGTTTCGTTGCTGGGATATTCTAGTGAAGAAGACTAGAAGAAAAATATGCATATCAGATTTTAGATATTGATCTAAAGTCTGATTTGTGAGACCATTTAATCATCCTGGAAGATGCTTTTATGCAGAGTGACTTTCAGCCTTGTATGTAATGAATAGTCATTACTGTGTCAAAAATTGAGATAGTTCACATTTCTCTATACCTTCTCTTTGCAAAAAACATCTCCTTCAAACAGCTTGAAACATATAAGGTATAAGGCATGCATCAAGCATGCAAATGTAAATCGAGGCCATTCAAAGATCCACTGTTTCAGAACAGAAACTGTTTAAACACATGAGACTTGCTCAAAACCTGACAACATTTAAAACAAGGTCAAGGTAACCCTTGCTTTCTGCTATACTATAATGTAATTTTAACTTTAAAAATGTCTTACATGCATTCTTTTAAATCCTGTTTTTCAGACGTCTTTCGTTGAGGATTTTAAATCCAGTTGTTAAATGTATTTTATGCACTCTTTGAAATCCTGTTTTATCAAATTGAATGACATGTTTTTATGTGAAGCACATTGAGTCTGCCTTGTGCATGAAACATGCATCATATAAAGAGTTGACTTGAACTGACCACATCCTCAGCAATCGTTTTCCCACCCTCACTCTCTGAAACACATAGTAGACTAACGTCAGATCACAATTCCAAAGCATTGTTTACATGTCATGCACCTTTTAACACGTAACCTGTTCCAATTCTGGTGGACCGGAAGGTGATGAAGATCCAGTACATCAACCAGAAGGCAACCTACGACAAAGCTGTGGTGTCGGTGGTGGACCACGTGGAGTGCCGGTGCCAGCCGGTGCCACGACCTCCGGCGCCCAAGAAGAAATCCTCCAGAAGAGGGCCGGTTCCCAACAAGGACCAACACCACAACCAAACCATAGACCAGCAACAGGGCCTGGTATGAATTGCATTGTATTGTATTTTATTGTACCTCCCTTTGATACTTTGAAGTTTTCTTTGTGAGTTTAGGCAGCGTATGTTGGTATAAGTACAGATATTTACACATAAATCTCTCTAGCTAATCTTGTTAAGTTAAGATAAGACCATGTGTTGATGAAAATTTGATATGCTTTACACACTGATTCACACAATTCAAATAAATGATTATACTTTTTTAACAGCCTATATCATTTTGTTATGAATTATAATTGTTCCTTCTCTGAATCAGATTATGACTTGAAACTGAAGAACTTCGCTTTTCTCATTCAAAGGGCAAGTCACACTCTAAGGAGGAGCTGCATCGCCAGGACGAGATCAAGAAGAACCAGAGGGTCCACCTGGAGAAGCTGCTGGAACAGCACTGGAGCCCCCGAGGTGACACGTTCACCCCGCCGGAGGAGGAGCAGCACTACAGCCCAGCTGGGGCCGGGGCCGGGGCCGGCGGTGGAGCCTCGCACTCTGGGGGGGCTGTTCTTCGCACGCCCCACTGGGTGCATAACGCCAGCAGGTTGCTGGAGACCAACGACAGCACGGGAATACAAGGGAAAGGTGCGGGGCAATGGGGTCCGACCTCGTCTCCTTTGGATGTACCTGGTGCAGGCGTCGAGGGGCCGGGAGGTGCGGTGGAACCGTCCTTATCGCTCAACAGCACAGAGGAAAGGGCCAGGATGGATTTGGGACTACAGAAGAACGCAGACAGGCATCGAGAGACTCAGAGGGGAGGGGAACGATCGACGGATCCAAAGAGCCACGAGAAAGACCTCGACACTCCGAACCAGCAAGTTCCCTCCATTGCGTCCAATCAGGACGGTGGCGGAGGTAGATTCCGACCGACAAAGGAGCCCAACCCGGATCCTCCTGGGAAGGGAAGGCATGGAGGAAATGAAACCCCAGAGCAAGAGAGGAAGTTACAAATGGAGGAGGCACAGCTAGAGGAGGAGAGAAGGGAGCTTCTGCTCCTGCACAAGAGGCTGGACCGGGAGAAGGAGCTCATACGGCTGCAACAACTGAAACAAGAGGAAGAGAGGGAACAGGAGAAAGAGAGCGGGCAACAGCCTCACCTTCAATACAAACAGCATCATCATCTGCAAACAACAACGCAAAACATAGGTATGTTAATAGGGTTCGGTTTATAGCAAAAAGCCTTTTCTTTCAGCAGTCATAATAAAGAAATAGAAAACTGAAGAAAAATACCTTGTCATTTCCGTTTTAGAAAATGTATAATTTCCGTGACTTCTCGTAATTTTAAACTGAGTTGTGAATCATGTTGAATGTTAACTTAGTATCATCCCCGTTCTCAAACCCAGTGACAACATCTCCATCCACCACACCGACCCCGGTGACCCCAGACGCTCCCCGGGCCCCTGCCCGGCCCAACCAGCGTAGGAGAAGGTTGAAGAAGAACCGCAAGAAAATCAGCAAGGCAGCGATGAGAGCCATGCTCATGTAGGACTTCCACTGACCCAAGTGAGTCCCACAAATAATTTAATTAAAGTTTAAAGGTGAAAAACCTTTTGAAAATGTACTATTTAAATCACTAATAGCTGACGGATGGTTATGGCAGTCTCACTTACAGCAATAAGATTTCACATAATGAATATACCTGATGGATGAAACTTAACCTGACTTCTGTCTCTTCCTGTTTGTTGTTTTCTACAGGGTCACATGGTTCTATCTTTTGCATTTCATTGGCTGTTCTGACTTCTGAGAGGAGGAGTAAACTTGTCCTCATATTTATTCTCTTGTTTCTTGTTCGTTCTGTGGGTTTTCGTCTTCTAGTAACACTACTAATGACTGTCTGAACCTTTTGTTACCATTGGATGGAGTACGACAGTTCAAAAGAATCAAGTATACGCCAATAATAGGTAATCAACTTCAACTGGCCCCTGCTTGCGTTGACACGTTTGGTCGAAACGTTGTTGGACGCCAACCACGGAGAAACCACACCAAATGATTGGGAAAGCAAACACATTTTTGGTTGGGAAAACAAGCAAAGAAAAAGGACTTTGATGGAGATGATCCCAGTTCTTATTAATGAAGGCTGCCTCAATCCGAGAATCATCCCTGCAACAACGAGATGATAATGAAAAAGAAAATCGGACTCTTAAGAGCACTGACGGATTATAATGATGATTAATACGTAAACCAGGTGATCTGAGGACAATCTGTTGAGCATTTCAAAGGGTCAACATTTTTTAACCTTAGCTTAAAGTAAGTCAGATATAGTTTTTCCTGTATTGGCCACATACAGGCCGACTTGTGATGTTTGACCCTCTCGTGTTTTAAACTTGCAATACATTACATTTAGATATTGGCATATCGCATAGCAGAAGGTCAATAACTTGAAAGTGGTTACATCTTGTTATTACTGAGGATGTGTGTGGATCAGGATATTTTGCAAAGTACCTAATTCACACATATTTCCATCAGTCAACGGTTAAAGGTATCATGTGTATTTGCATTTACAGCCACCAAACGAAAAAGCCTTTCCGCAAACTCCAACTCACAATCATTGTGTTACTCGACACAATAATATTTGCAGCCGCATGTATTCATCCCATCTCCTGTTAATATGTTATCATTAGCTCAATGATGTTAGCATCTCAGCCTTTTTTTGACCAGAGGGCTCGAGGACAACTTCAATACAGGACGCTCTCTTGTTTTTCGAAAGTCTTCAAAAACTCTTACAGGGGGTTTATTATTTGGAATAGGTCATCATTGTCGAATGACTGTAGCACCTATGACTCACTATTGCGTATATTTCTTTCTTAAATATTGGTGTATTTTTTTTACTTATTGAGATCTACCTATATAATTTGTTTTAAACACTGGAGTCTTACAGTTGTGCGACAGATTGTGGCGTGCAAGTCTTTAGAGAGATGGAATGGTGAAAGAGGAGGGTCTAACCGAATAACCCGTCTTGTTGCCGTTCTTATTTATTGAATCTTTCCGATGTCTGTGTCCGATTTCTTTACAAATTCTGCATATGAAATGTGGTTTGACACACATATATATATATGAAAAAATATATATATATTATATATATATAGTTTATATTTGTAAGTTCATCAGATCATTTTCCAAAGGGATCATAATCATTGACATGCCAGTGCAAGTGCAACGTAAAGCTTAAATTTCAATCCCGCGTCAATTAGTATGTATTGTGCCATTTTGTTTCCCACTGCATTTATATATGTGTGTGTGTGTGTGTGTGTGTGTGTGTGTGTGTGTGTGTGTGTGTGTGTGTGTGTGTGTGTGTGTGTGTGTGTGTGTGTGTGTGTGTGTGTGTGTATGTGTGTGTGTGTGTGCGTGCGCGGAGGCAGACTGATACATGCACATGGTGTACTTCAAGAGGCATGCAACAACCCCTACAGGAGGATTTCAATCATGTGATCTGAAGTTTCACAAAATAAATACAAGCCTGCCATCTTGGGACTTCATGAGCAGCAATTGTAGAATAACCAAGCAACCAGTCGTTATTATTCATAATATAATGGTGAAAAGCACCAAGATGGCAGCTTGGAATGTGTGTGACATCATGTGGAACCCTCCTATTGCTCACCAGCTCTCCTGACCTTTTATCCCTTCAAATAAAAAAGGCGGGAAACAGTATACAGAATGGGTCCCATATTTATAGGAGCAGTGCAGCTTCCCCTCCTGACTGTGGTTTGATTTGACAACATGGACAGAAACACTACGACGACGAGGCCACTGAGACGGGCGTGCCAAGTAATTCTAAAACAAGACAGAGAGAGAGTGGGCAGTTCCTTTCCTGGCTCTCTCTCTTGCTCTCCAGCTCAATCTCTCTCCCTTTGTGTTTATTTTTTGCCCTGAAACAATTGCGTCCCTTTTGAATGTTTGGGAAGAGAATAGAAAAGAGGGACAGAGAGAAGGAAAGGGAGGGAGAACGAAGGAGAGACCTTGGGGGAGTGATCTTTTTTAACGTAAGAAATACAATCACGATCAGTTGGTGCAATTGGAGCTCCAAAAGGCACCACAAACTGAATTCCATGATATGTTTTACCTTTTCATATGATATTGTTCGAGGATGCGGTATATAAATGATATTCCATCTTAAAAAAGAAATGAAAAATTTGTCATAATTCTGTTTCTTTGTGCTGTCCTAAACCAGATGGGCATTTATTATTAAGTTATTGAAAAAAAAACAAGGCTTGTATGTTTCATGCCAACTTACAACTGTTATTGATGATTGTCTGATTGATTCTTTAATGTGTCCAAAGGAAAGGGATGTTTTGTGATAATATTGCTATCTAATGCTATTTTGAGATAAGTATAAAAAACAAATGTGCTAAATTGAATGATTTTTTTTATTTTTTTTATAGCTATGATCACCCTCCTTTCCTTTTACAATCCAACTTTTTGTCGGGGGATGGCATACAGGAAAGTAATGGCTTGAATTTACATTAAACAAAAACCAGAAACAAAATACTTTAAGCTAACCCTCGCTCTCACGTAGGTTGACTTCATTAAGATAGATAATACTTCACGCCAGACCAAAAAAGGGCCAAATATGCATCTCTCTTGGAGGATTCAGAAGATGAACATCCTTAAAATCATCAAACAATAGCCATCATCCAAGTTTAACAGTCCATTTCACTATCAACATCTAACTTCACTTGCTCTGTCCCCATAGGTTAGCTAAACTGCCATCAAGGCAACTCCTACTCTTAAAGTCACAGAGGTCACAAGGTGCCTCATTTAAAATTAGGTTTGAGATCACGTTCGCACAACTGCATGACATCTGGCCCCCTTAATCAAATATAACCGTGAGGGTCAACCGCCAATCAGCCTCTGTGTGTATTCAGGGATCCATTCAACAATCCCAGACCCCTCATTCAATATCACACACACCTACAACTTTGACCCAGCATGCTGTCTCCAACTCTAGCAAGGAGGTGACAGACACACGCACACACACACACACACACACACACACACACACACACACACACACACACACACACACACACACACACACAC
Source organism: Gadus chalcogrammus (assembly GCF_026213295.1). NCBI lineage: Eukaryota > Metazoa > Chordata > Actinopteri > Gadiformes > Gadidae > Gadus > Gadus chalcogrammus. The sequence goes on from NC_079413.1 coordinate 9,037,074, forward strand.
ACACACACACACACACACACACACACACACACACACACACATACATACGTACACACACAAAGACACACACACACACACACACACACAGGCACACCCTAATGTTGAAACAATAATAGAAAGAACAAATGTGTCAACTTGTGGAATTGTACCCATGAGAAATGT
>NC_079413.1:9042235-9062235 GCF_026213295.1 Gadus chalcogrammus
TCTCCTCCATTCTCATGGCTCTCACACGACAGAGAGAGAGACAGCCCGAACTCCTCACCTTACAGATGATGTAGGGGCCGTTGAAGCTGAGAGCTGAAGTGGCCGAGCAGTTCATCTGGTCGCAAATGTTGGGCGAAGGCAGGCGATCGCAGTCCAAACAGCCTTCGTCCTCAGAGAAGGACATCTGCCATTTACATTTCTTGTCCACTTTAGCTTCAGTAGAAGAACTGGACCCATTTAAGAAAACAAAAAGAGATGTTGACATTTTTGGTGCATTAACAAAGCATTTCGAAGAATGTAATTCTGTCATGTTCACAAATTAGAAACAGATTAAGACAAATCCATGATTACACAATATATTAATATATAAATATTACTAATGATAACCAAAGCGCCTTCTAGCTAAGCCTCTAGTTCAGATGCATTTGATCAATGAGCCGCCATGGGTTAGGGCATCTTACTCAAGGATGCTGTAAGGTAAGGCTTTGGTAATTGCGGGGGATCAGTACCCTTGGGCTAGGAAATGAACACCCAATGCACGACACACCATCCTGCCACCTCTCCATCCATACCCAGCATATATCATGCATTGGCATAGGCCAACTTCCAAATGCTAAGTTTCGGAGTTGCAGTCAGCAATGAAAACGTTCAGCACAAAGAAAGAGTAGAATAGAATAGAAAGACAGCAGTGAAAAAGATGACATTTGGTTGGCTTAAGGAGAACAGATGTTTTACCACGAGGAGAAGCTGTCCAGGTGATTGACCCTACAGACGTCCATGATCTCTTCCTCGTGTATAACAGGCTGGCAGGAAAAATTCTGTGAAGAGATCATTTTCACATCGGACAGTTCAGGCATATTTCTACCTTCTTCCCTCAAAACGATGGAAAAACTGATGATCCCAGGACATCACATTTTATCACCTTGCTCTCTAAAAAGAGTTTACTCTTGTTTGGAGAAGGGCCAGACTCTAACCACGCCAACACTTTCCTGTTGAATCACATGACATAAGCACTTTTTCATTACCATAGGTGAACAGAACAGAACAGGTTACACAGAACAGATTACAGGAACTGTTAGCGCACACACAAACACACACACACGTGTGTGTTTTGACCACCTCGGGTGAATAACTTTCCAAAGACTGCCCTGTCCACCAACACACATTAGACCACGCAAATGAAGTAAAACAGAGTGAGAACATGAGGCAGGCAGCAGGGATGAATAAAGAAGACTGAAAGGAGTTAAGGTAGGGCTGACCTTCGACCAGTGTTTACGCCGAAGAAGAGAGCAATGCAGAGGAGCGCTGCCAGCACACAAAGTCCGACGTAGAGGAGGGTCTCCCGAGACCAGGCGGAGCCTTACAGAAGAAACATGATGAAACATCTGCATGAGTTGACCAACAGAACGATGACGAGGATGACGACGATGATGAGGAGGAGGATGATGAAATCACGGATGATGAGGGCTATGAAGTTGACATGCCTACGACTTTAAAAGCACAGCCAATCATCCACCGAAACATGGCCAACCAATGACAAGTTTGTTAATATTACCGCAGAAACGGTTGTAACCAAGCTCAGCGCCACAATGTGCTGAGCGTCAAAAGGTTTCACAAAGAGCAAGAAGATAAACTTGCATCATGGAGGTCGCGCCTTTGTGTGTGTGTGTGTGTGTGTGTGTGTGTGTGTGTGTGTGTGTGTGTGTGTGTGTGTGTGTGTGTGTGTGTGTGTGTGTGTGTGTGTGTGTGTGTGTGTGTGTGTGTGTGTGCGCGTGTGCGCGTGTGTGTGTGTGTGTCTGTGTGTGTGTGTGTGTGTGTGTGTGTGTGTGTGTGTGTGTGTGTGTGTGTGTGTGTGTGTGTGTGTGTGTGTGTGTTTTCTACCTGAGTCCCACTCCTGTGGTTCGGTCCATTCAGAGGGGCCCCCGGTGTAGGTTAAGCCTCCTTTGGGGAGCAGGGCCCTAACCTGGACTTGGTAGCGCTGGTCGGGCTCCAGGGAGGCGCCTTGGATGAGCAGGGATGTCATTCCTTGCGCTATGTTCTTAAGCTGAGGGTTCTGCTGAGATAGTGTTGGAGGAACCAGAAAATGTCCAGGACAATTCAACTAGAATCTTTAACCGTAACAGAACCGTAACAGTCTCACGGATGCCGTGCAGGCTGAAGACGTTTGGGATCAAACCCAGTACCTTTCAGCTGGGAGTTGTATACCTCACACCTGTCCATGTTCTGACAGTGTTCTATGGACTTTTGGTGAGGGTCTAATATTAAAATAAAAACAGTAAGTATTCAGATGTTCTTAACCCCCACCAAAATTCACCCTTTAACTTTAACTTTAAGAAACTGCATGATCCAATGTTCTTCTATGCAAAGCACTTGGCATACCTTATTAAGTGGGTTCCAGTATCGGACCTCATGACTGAGGACCGGTACTGAGGTAGGTTTCTCCCATTCAACCTTCCAGTTCCCTCTTTCCTCTGTCACTCTGACCGCCACTGGGGGATTTGGAATGACTGCAAGAGAAAATAAGGGTTTTTGGTCTGAAATAGAGACACATACATTCCGCCGATGTCACACACTTTGATGACCACTACCTCCCCTCTCGCAATGGCAGTGGTTAAATAACAAATATATTCAAAAGACAGCAACATAAATTGAATATAGTCTCTAATGATAAGAAAAAGTGCAACCACAATATTGAAAGTGTCCAAAACTCTCAATATGCGTGTATGAATATGACGTATATGTGGTATACATTTTCAGGAATGCAAGTCTTCATCTCACCACTAGATGGAGACACGGTCACACAGTCCAGTTCTAGATATATATTCATTAAATTCTTATCTATCTTCAGCTCCGTAATCTCTCTCTCTATATATTATTAGAAGAAATAATATAAACAGAACAAATTATTGATAAAACCCTCCATAATTTAGCAAGCGGAATATTGACAATTTAGGAACCTTCCCTACATTAAAATGATATTGTTGCCGTCATATTAAACAACCTCAAGTATTTTCATTAAGTGACCTTGAACGAAATCGAAGGGTACTGTGCATGTCGAATAGCTGTTTGAATAAAGATTGAATAAAACAATCGTAGGCCTACACATATATGTATCGATATAAAAAAAGACATTGTGTCATTAACCAAATTCTTCACATTAGTTGCAATCTTTGTGACTTGTATTTATGTGTTTATGGACGGGAACGGATCTGTTAATTCGATAAAACTGCAGAAGAGAATACAAATATTGCCGTCGAAAAGGTTGTAAATAAGAAAAAAATAACAAGATTACTCTTTCCTTATCCTATGACATTTATTGTCTAGTTAATCGATATTGTGGTACTACACTCACTATTTTGGCTGGCATTGAATGACTTTGCGTTGAGCTCCGGGATGAGTTCCAGCTTGAGGTGTTCCAGATAAGAGGAGGTCAGGGAGCAGCTGTACCTCAACAGCGCCTCATTGTGGCGGTTGATTCGCGTGACCTCCTTGTGAACACAGCACCTCTTGGCGCTTAATAGAAACAGCAGCGGAAATAGCAGAAGAAGAAACAAGAGGTGGTAGATATTAATGATAACATTCATGGGTTGTTCTATCTGTCTATCCATATGTCGATCTGATGAAGTCAATAGCCGTAACAAATATGATGGGTTGTTGGCACACAAAACAGAAAGGTAATTATAATTTTGTGCAGTTGTATGATCTGTCTAAATTATTGGCATTTGTCAGTGTTTAATCAAATTAATCGCAGTGTATCTATGTTTAGGTTGCATGCATATCATGACCGATTGCATTAATGTATGTATCAGTGGAGGCTTCTCCATTGAGGAGAGGGAGGAAGATCCTCCTTAACATTATTGTTAATAAAAAATGTAGATTGCCCAGACTACTGTAATGAATTAATGGCCTTAAATACGACTACTTTAATGTCTTTGAATATAATGTTCGTTTCCCTGGGTAAAGGGACATTAGCACCCCCTTTCGCCTATTGACAATTACTTCAGGGAGAACGTTCCTCCCTCAGCCTCCATTGACTCCCATTAATTTCCCTGAAAGTACAGGCGGCCGGTGAATAACATGGGTTTCAAAGGCAGAGAGGAGAAAAAATCTATTCGCGCTGCACTATTAACCAATAAGCAGGATGTGTGGCTGGTGAGCAGTGTTGCCCAATCAGGCAGATTTCCCACCCAATTGGGCTACTTTTAATCACGTTAGGCTGGAAAAAAATTATCATTGGGCGGGAAATCTGCCCAATCTGGTAACGCTGTCGATAACAACCCGCTCTGCATTGTCGCTCAGTCTAACAGACGCAAAGCAAGTGAAACCATCTGAACGATAGCGAGATTCTAACATTTGCAAATAAAGTGTACATTGGAAACAGAGGACATTGTTCATGTTTTATTACACAAAGCATTCCATTCATTGTGTTACAGTGCTAAGTTAGCGACCAAAGACAAAGATAGACCACTTCCCAAAATCGAGATCACCAAAAGTAATTGCAACGTCAGTTTTGTGAGCGCCACATGGTTTGCTAGATACTCATGGCTTACTTGTATCATTACTAGCAATCGACTGTATTGCTGGCCCTGTTTGCTCTTGAATAATGGCAAATGTCAAACGTGGGCTGTTCATGGTTTCACTGAAGTGAAAAATCTTGATAGCTCAACCAAACGCCACAAGTGTCAAGATTACCTTGGTGCTGCTATCCGACTTTCCTTGCAAGACACCATACTTACAGATCAGGTTGTTTGAAATAATGTTCTTGTTCTTTTACTAGTTTGTTACTCTGACCGCTCTGTTTGGTATTGTGGAAAGGGTGAAGGGGTGAAGGGTGAACAACTTGAGTCTAACATTCTTATGCCACCATACACCAACAGTGCAAGCAGGCCAATGGCAACCAAGCGCGCAGTCCTTCCTCCCTCACTTTAAAAACCACCAGCCGCCACTGGTATGCATGCAGGCGTGTATGTATGACAGCACGTTTGTATGCATGTATGTACGCATCAACATAGGTGTGTGTGTGTGTGTGTGTGTGTGTGTGTGTGTGTGTGTGTGTGTGTGTGTGTGTGTGTGTGTGTGTGTGTGTGTGTGTGTGTGTGTGTGTGTGTGCGTGTGTGTCGGGGTGTGTGTTTACGTATGTGTGTGTGCAGGCGTGTGTTTGTGCTGTTGCTGCCACAAATTACGTTCCGGGGGAATTATGGATATTGGGAATTAACTTAATATTCTCTGTTGCGTCATGCAAAAATGCAATGACTACAATCAAGAAAAAAACAAAACACTTTGTAAATAGCAAAATACAGAAGTCATCATCCCATTTGTGCCGCAATTCTACTTTCTTTACGATACCAATACCCCGAGCCCCCGTTCATCCCCCCGTGTACATGTTAACACGTATAGATCTACATGCGTACACAACGTGGTACCCATGTAGCGTTTGTGTTGAGTCGTGTTGTGTTCCCTGACCGCCCGCCCGAGGCATATCAGAGGTAGCCAGGGGGAGGCGGCGGTCCGTGGGGAACAGGAACCAGCTGCATCTCGTTATCCACTGTCAATTACCCCATACCTGCAGGGACACACCTGCGCCCGATCAGCAATCAACAGCTGCCCTTTGGAGGAACACGGAGCCGGGGGCCGCCAAAGGAGAGGCAGGCGGGGGCGGGCGGGGGCGAGGGGGATGGGGGGGACTGATGAGAGTGGCTTGACCCTGTCTGGCCGTCTGTGCGCCAGACAGACTGTACGGCCATGTGATTGAAGTGCTGCACCTTGTTCTCCCTGCTGTCCCTGTCTATGGTTGTACCCGGGGTGTGTTGGGTCGGGGTGGAGTTGCTACACACAGGACAGGTTGTTAGAGTCCATGTATTTCTTTGCTTTTTTGGGGTGGGGGGCCTTTCTTTGAGCTGGTTCTTCATTATGTTTTATTCCAAACTGGTACTGTGTGTGCGTACGTGTGTGTGTGTGTGTGTGTGTGTGTGTGTGTGTGTGTGTGTGTGTGTGTGTGTGTGTGTGTGTGTGTGTGTGTGTGTGTGTGTGTGTGTGTGTGTGTGCATGTGTGTGTATGTGACGATTTAAGTCGATGGGCCCTATTTTAACAGTCTGAAACGCAAGTGAGAAGCGCCAAGCCAAGAAGCTTTGTGGGCGGTTCTATGGCGATGTCGCTATTTTACCGGCACAAAAAATTACTTGCGCCCAGCGCAAATCTAAAAAGGGTTGGTCTGAAGTAGCCTAATTACCCGTAGGTGTGATTTGGGCGTAACGTGCAATAAACCAATGAGAGTGCCAGCTCCCATCCCCTCTGACGAGTTGATATTTTGACAGCGCGTCTGCAGTCTCCGATGAGACAGATGCACATGAATTTCAAACTTCAAATGGCTCAATATATGGCCAAATAATATGGCTTAATTCACACATGGAATAAGGTTTTCTTCCACAACTTCAGAAATAGTTGTGAAAACTGAAAAGAGTCCTCAAATAAATTTCACCTCTGCCCGCATTCATTCTTTTTAACAGATTATTAATGCATTTAACAGATGCATTAATTTAAAAGTACAACTTATTACCGCTGTATCAGCTGTTCTTTCCCAAATAATTTACCAAGAATGTGTGGCCAGGTGGATGAGAGAAGCAAAGTGTATGCGTGAGGTGCACAAGCAACATTATGCATGCACCCTTAAAATAGCATCTGAACAACGCGCCACTGACTTTAAAACAGATTTCCTGGTTTGTGGCGCAAGTGGCTCCTGAAACGACAAATTAGCACCAGGGCACGTTTGCGCCAGAACATGCATCCTCCTTTCGCCAAACCGCCTCTTGGGGTGCTAGATCATTCCCTAATTTACCGACGCGGGGCGCAGGAAGGAAAAGAACGCTTTGCGCCAGTTGCAAACTAGCAACGACACATGCGCCAGTGATTAAGTCAATTGCGCCGGATGCAAGATAGGGCCCTATGTCTCAGTTTGCTACTAATCTGTCATTTAGCAGATGCTTGTATCCAATGTAGCTAACCTTGAGTTCAGATGCATGCTGTTAAGGAGCAACTAGGTAGGTTGAATTGAAACCTAGAACCTTTTGTCTTGGAATCGAATACACTAACCATGACACTAACCTGCTTGTTTGTGTGTGTATGCAAGGAAGGACGCACAGATCAAAAAAAAAAGCTACACAAAATGTATCGAAGTAAGACAAAATAAAGTAAACGCACACCTCCCCACACACACACACACACACACACACAAAGGACTTACATGGTGTTTTGATGCTTGTGTTGGCATTCCACATGGTAGGTTATGAACTGAGCCTTCTCCTTCATCACCTCCCAGCTGCACGTCACTTTCTCCTCCCCGTCTAGCACGCACTGCATGCTGGGAGTCTGGTCCTTGGCTATCGAACCAACATAGGGATGGATTGGGCGAAAGCGAGAGAGAAAGATATTATGTGCTTAACCACAAATAAATGAAGAATGACAACATTGGTAAAGGGACATTTCAAGTAGTTTCCTAATGTCTGCGTGCGGACAAGATGGGGGACGACAGCGTGACAAAAAAGGAACTCTTAGCCTAAGAATACGTTTGAACGGCTAAAAAAAGACGATCCAGACGACGAGAGCAAAAATGGGACAGATTTTTGACAAGAAAACCACCAGTTAAAAATGTATTTCTGCCGAAAAGAATTTGGGGTTATTCCTTTGATTATACCAGAAACACACACAACACACACACACAATTTGGTAAACAACTCAAGTAATCAATAATACAGGGAAATATAAATTCACTGTATTACAACCTGTATACCTTGTCAAACACATCCTTAACACATACTAATATACATGATTGGACGTTCTACAAATAATGTTTTATAATATCAGGAAACACAAGTTGGAATGAAGAGATGAGGTGGCATTCCAGCGGTCTCTGATTTCTGACCTTCAGGAGTCTTCCACGTCACTAGGGGGCTCCACTCGCTCCAGAGTCCCCTGGTCACTACCTTCGCCCTCACCCGGGCTTCGTACCAGCAACCTGGTTGATGTACTGGAAGATCCAGATGTTCATTCCAGAGTTCCAGATGGGTTTCGTTCAACGTCTCACTCTGAGAAAGAGTGAGAAAGAGAGTTATTTTTTTTACAAGAAACAGCGGTTTCCCCTTTTCCTACCTCTTCATAAGCGTGCCTTGTCATTGGGGGTTAACTGAGTCACATACGGATGTAGAGAGACAGAAAAGGAGCTAGTGAGCGGGAGAATTCCACTGAATCCACACAACGCTTAAAAAAGGCCCCAGGTTCAATCCTACTTAAAGGCTTTTATTGTTGTGTCGATTAAATATTGTTGTGTCACGCAGTAGCATTCCTTTATTTCTGGTTTATTCGCTTATTTTTCCACAACAGAATAACAGAATAATCATAGACATTTGTGTCGGAGAAAAATATGTTCAACAAATTCTTTATAGAGAGGTTTTTTTAATGCCTTTGTGATGAGTTTTATAGGCAGTTGATTTTTTCTGATTTTAATGAAACACTGATTGCTGAATTCTCAAAAGGAGCTAGTGATACAGTGTTTCATTAAAATCTGAAAAATCAACTGCCTATAAAACCCATCACAAAGACATCGTGCTTGCACACCGCCGGCGGCGACCGCCCAGATAACCGCCTCGGTGCCGGAGGGTTCAGCTCCCCGGTGCGAAGGGCCAGGCGTTTTCAAAAGTGGCTGCTGCTGCTGCTGCCGCCGAAAGTTTCAACACGGGGGAAAGCTGAGCGGTAGGGCAAAATATGTGCGCGGTCACGCGGGCAGCAACCTCTTCCTTGTCAACAGCCGCTTTTGTAATCGCCTCCTCCCTGCCGCCCTTCCCTCAATGAAATTAATTGAAGTGGCGAGTTGCCGCGCGGCGGTGTGAAACCAGCTTCAGAGTATGCAGTCTTTCCATATCATGTATCGCTTGGGTAATGGCCAGCCAGTCTATCTGAGTGGAGTATTTGACTGTTTGACTGTATATTCCAAGACAATACTTCCACATACTAGAGCAAAAGTTTGTTTGTTTAACTTAACTATATTATACGAGGTCTTCCTTTGATATAGGCCTACACATTTTGAGTTCCCTTTTATCACTAATATACAATATAGATGTTCCTCTCCTCCTTCCTTCCTTCCTTAATCAAACTTCACTTTACTTTAACACTTTACCTTGAAGTATTACACAGCATCACAACCACTCCATTTAGTTCACAAGGAAACCTGGTTTGATCTAAAAAAATAATGTCCAATTTGCAGATACTTTAAATCGTATTCTCGCTTTAATTTTTGAAAGCTTTTTATTTTGCCCTTAATTATTGCCAAGTTGATTGTTGCTATGCCTCTCTGTGCCCATTATTAGAATATTTGGTCAAGGATCCCTGGTTTGCAATTGGTATCACAATCCACCTGGACAGTTTTACCTTGTTTGAATTATATTTATTAATTCATGTATAAAGTATCCATATTTGAGTCCCTTTCTCTTTACATCTCTCTCTGTACAACAGCAATTTTGGGCGATGTCATTTCTGTTTAAATTTGAAGCGAGCTCCCAAACAAACAGAGCCTGCTCGCCCCTTCCTTCCGTGTTTCGTGCATCCAGTAAAAACTATCGTGAACGCAGCGCAAAACCCCACAACACCAACCCCTTGTCATTGATTGGTTGGAATACTATCGATTTTTGGTTTTGAGCTGTTGGTAGTACCATTTGTTTTTGTGTAGGATCTCGGCGCATAGCCTGCCTACAGAGACGCAGTTTTTGGACGGTCTGCTTATGGGGCGGGCAGCTAGTGGATCGTGAGGAAAGATCAGATGAATGTGATCATTTGGTTTCGGCCTGGAATCGCTGATAAAACCTTTAAGTCAATATCTTGTCATTTTGTAGTGCATTTTGCATCACACGATCACCTATTTATTGGTTTCTTTTCTTTCCAAATTAGCCTCAAGATTTTGTTTTGTCCATATATTTTAGAATTTCCTCGTTTTCCAGAGACATACCGTACATTTGCTTCATATTTTTTAAAATAATTTATTCATAATAATTATTCCTAGATATTTATTTATTTTTGCATTCCATCTGAGATTGTATGCTCGTTGGATGGCTTGTGATGGGTATACGTTTCTCAAAGATCTGTGTTTGTGCTATAGTGAGTTGAAACCTGATTAGCCGTAAATCCCTATTTATTGAATTAGCTCTCTTAGGCCAATATTTGGTTTGGCCGTCAAAAATTCTTGATACCAGGATATAATAATAATAATAGATTGAATTTATATGGCGCTTTTCTAGACACTCAAAGACGCTTTTACAGGGAAGGGGGAACCTCACTAACCACCACCAGTGTGTAGCACCCACTTGGGTGATGCACGGCAGCCAATCTGCATCAGAACGCTCACCACACACCAGCTATATATATAGTCCTTGAACAGCCTCAGTTTGTGTTTTGTGCCGCTCAGCTCAGTGCCGCTTTTCACAATGTTTTTTAACACAGTAAAGTTCAATTAATTTAGCTTCCACTAAAATGAATTGTGAACTGATATGAGTTTATTTATTAAACAAATATATTGGAATAATGATGGCAAAAATAAAGACCTGTATGGGTTTATGTGTCTGTAGAGAACTTATATGAACGTTTATGGACTTTTATTAATTTGTTTATGGATGTGTATTTACACATCTTGTTTTTTGGGAGGGTGATGGTGTTTACAGTGATGAAATGCCTACCTTCCAACTGTCCTGGCCCTCTATCCTGTAGTTCAGCTGGTAGGTGAGATTGTGGCTGAGACGAGATGAGGCTGGGTAGGGGCTCGACCACTGGATCAGCCGGTCTCCTTTCTCCGAAATATTGACAGACAGATCGACCGGCGGATGCACTCTCACTGTTCAAACACAATGAAACACGTCATCTCATAAAATACAATTTTGCTGTTAAGAAGATGTATTTTATACAAAGCCAATGACAATGATTTCAAAGATGGGCCAATATTAAGGGGCAGGTCTTGGGTTAGGGGGCATCTGACTCAAGGACCCTTGTCGGTGAAGGCATTGAGGATCGACGATTCAAACCCAGTTAAGTTTGCCTGGGTTTCAGTCCCCCCTAGCCACTACAGCTAAATCCTGCCCCCACATCCCCATAACATGGTTTTGATAAAAGTGCCTGCCCAATTATTGAATAGATTAGATAATAAACAGTTAACAAGGTATCAAGGCCACCATTATGAACCATGACCAACCTAAGTGATCTCTAATATGTTTTTTTTACTTTTTAACGATGACAACACAGATTGGGAAACAGTAATCAACCTTATTATTACCTAATTTATCTCAATACATTATTTCCCCATGTTGTCAAAGTTCCCCTAAAGATTACACAAGGTTTTCCCGCCCAACTACAAGACAGGGTTGTTGGGTGACTATTGTGTTTCATTAATGAGAAGTTCTCACGTTGCTGGGACAGGATCAGACTGCGGTGTGATGAGAAACAGGAAGTGGCTGTCAGGGTTTTGAAGAAGAACGTATGGTTGATTGCGATAGCAAAAAGGGAAGTGTTGAATCGGCATCGCATCAGCGTCAGATTTTGAACGTCATCATGAGGGCCGGGTGGTCCATCGAGGGGCTCACACCGGGTGGTCCGTCGAGGGGAATCCCTGCAACAGCATGGACATCAAGTCGGATTGATCACCGATAGCCGATCAATCAATTGAGATGAATAATTATTGGGAGCAAATTAAACAGCCAAATACATTTGAATGAAATATTTTCTCTCTCCCTATCCCTCTCTATCGCTCTCTCTAATTTTTTTAGGAAGATGTCCTTCAGTATGTAGTTCCTCGGGATGGATGCCCTCCCCTGTAAGATGGAATGTTGGTTTACTGTAAATGAGTAAACCAACAAATAATAATAGAGGAAATGAAAAGTGGAAACACTCTAATCTTGGAGACGACTGCTGCTGATCTGAGCAGTTCGAGAATGAAGAAGTTACAATGCAAAGTAGTTGTTGCTTTCAGAATAGATAGATAAAGAAAGACATAAATACACAAGCTGCTCCTTCTTTTGGTCAACTTCTTCTTGAACCTTCAACCTATATTCCAGTGTAGCAGCTGAACTTTTTTGTCTCTTTGGATTCCTGCTATTTCAAATCTGTCCTATCAAAACCTAAACTAACTTGTATTCATCATTCTCCCTTACTTACTCCCTATTGCTACCAGTGGCATGGTCGGCGATTGGCAACGCCTTAGCATGCAAGCGTTGCTTAGCCCTGCGTCAAACCGTAAGGAAATGCCCATTGAAAAACGCTTCAGACGGGCCGACTTTACAGACCCAATTAGCAAAGTACATATGGTGGGGCTGTTCAAAGCTATTCATCTCTTACTCCATCGCTTCATCCCTCCCTCCCCCGGTCCTTTACATATTATTTTCATCTCTCTCTCTCTCTCTCTCTCTCTCTCTCTCTCTCTCTCTCTCTCTCTCTCTCTCTCTCTCTCTCTCTCTCTCTCTCTCACTTTCCCTCTTACAAGTCAAGTATATTTTAATTGTATTCTCCTTAATCACAGTTAGTCTCAAAGCTGACAATAATCTTTGACACCCCCCAACCCTAGTCCCCAAAAGCGCAAATTAAAACTCCTTACGAAGGAATAGACCTTGAGAAATAAGGCAGAGTTAGGGATCCCTCCTTTTATGGATGGTTAGAAGTGCAGCTGGTGCCATCATTGACATATAGAATACATTCAATCTCTCTCTCTCTCTCTCTCTCTCTCTCTCTCTCTCTCTCTCTCTCTCTCTCTCTCTCTCTCTCTCTCTCTCTCTCTCTCTCTCTCTACCTCTTTTCATAGGGATTCCAGTTCCAGAGTTCCAAGGTCATGTTTTTCTTGTTGCTCAGCTCCTCCCTCCACTGGCAATCGACTTTGGATTGGTAGTCATTATCGCACTGAAGTGACTCCAACACAGGTGACTCTGAGGGTTAGAACAAGGAGGAAGGCAGTGATAAATGTTAATATTTAGTATTTTTTACGTGGCTAGAAATGAACACCTTACCCGAGTTGAATCGTTTATTTTACTCTTACTAGAATCATATTTTTGAGCTAATTTATACTCATTCGTCATACGTATTATCTTCCTGTTCATTGTCATACCCTTGACAATGTGATATTAGAGTGTTAGAAGATTATTCCAAGAAAAACAAGCATCATCATTACATATGCTAAGATCAGGGTGTACAGGATTTATCAGTTATAGATCCAGCATGGAAGTTCAAAAGAAGAAGCATGAGAATGGAAAAAGCTATATGGTTTACGTCAGGCTATGGTTTGACTACACTCACAGTCAAACCTGTTAACCTTCAAACCCTAACGTCGAGCCTCACCATCACACCTAAGCCCCGGTCAACACATGATGACCTTTTTCAGTATCCGCATTGCGAGCATTGCAATAGCATTGTTTTCCCAGTTGAGCGCAGCCTAACGTTAAAACTTGACTCGGTGTGGCGGACAGCTCAGATTCTCTATCAGTTCTCGATGACCCATTGACCCATTGCACATCCAATCAGAATACAGCGTTATTTGACCTGTATCCCTAAACCCTCAACCTACCCCTTTCTAACTATATCCCTTAAAACTCTTATCCTAACTACCTCCCTAACCTAAAACCTGGACCCTGAACCAGACTCTCTTACCCTTAACTCACCTTACCCTTCAATGAAAGCCCTATGAGAGTTTGAGCCTGAAGTAGACTGAGAGTTTGTGCTGTTTGGATGCAAGCAAGGCTTACCACGGAAGCTGCTCTCATTGTGAGTAAAGTTATCTGGACAAGAGCAGGAAACCAGGAGTGGGAGAACAGCACAGAAAAGAGCCCAACTGGGATTCATGATTCCTGGGGAACGTCAGGAAGGTAGAGCCCCTGGTCGGGATTGGCCCTTTTTAACCCAAGGTATTGCTCTGTTATTTATCCATATCTGTTGTTAGAGAGAGAGAGAGAGAGAGAGAGAGAGAGAGAGAGAGAGAGAGAGAGAGAGAGAGAGAGAGAGAGAGAGAGAGAGTGAGAGAGAGAGAGAGAGAGAGAGAGAGAGAGAGAGAGAGAGAGAGAGAGAGAGAGAGAGACAGAGACAGAGAGAGAGAGAGAGAGAGAGAGGGAGAGAGAGAGAGAGAGAGAGAGAGAGAAAGAGAGAGAGAGAGAGAGAGAGAGAGAGAGAGAGAGAGAGAGAGAGAGAGAGAGACAGAGGGAGAGAGAGAGAGAGAGAGAGAGAGAGAGAGAGAGAGAGAGAGAGAGAGAGAGAGAGAGAGAGAGAAAGAGAGAGAGAGAGAGAGAGAGAGAGGGAGAGAGAGGGAGAGGGAGAGAGAGATGGCAAAAAAAGAAATTAATTAAAGGACACATATTACTGCAATGTAATGAGACACATATATGACGTGTAAGGGAGTGCGTATTGTGTCATGGCACTTCCCGTCTTGCGAACCCAGGATGTAGGCGTATTATGCGAAACATCTGGTGAGCTGTTTTTCCTCCTACTATCGAAACGCCACTTCTAATCTAATCCTTTGTGTGAGCTGTTAGATATAGAATCAACTGACAATATATTGCACTTTGCGTTGATCTTATGCAATACAAAATGCAAAACACTGTCAGTTCTGTACAGAGCTGGCGAGCTGTGGAAAATGTGTAGATTTACAGTCCCGGACCAAGAATAATTTAGAAGAGGAGAGGAACAACCATAACGACAAGGAAAATAAATGATGTTTTCGACAAAAAAAAAAGAGTAAAATCCAAAACATGCAACTGAAATAGATATCGCCCCAGTAGGAGTCCCTCCAGATCTCTCACCAATAATCAATGTTTCCTAGGCGTTCTTTGTTTTGAGATGGTAATGCTTCAGGATGGAGGAACGGGGTAAACCTGTCCCTGTACATCCTTATAGTATGTTGTTAATTAGATATCATGATATTGCGTCATCAACATCTTCTTCTTCTTCTTCTTCTTCTTCTTCTCGCTCTGGGTACATCCACAGCAGACCTGAAGTGAAAGAGATTGTACATCGTAAATTGTTGCAGTAGAAGGAGGGACCAGAGCTGACAGGTGAGTGGTGCAACTGTAAGGTGAATTTGGAGAAGCCAACAGGTTACTCTAGCCAATAAATCTCTGCACCCCCTCCAAGGCCAGGTGGTGGTAGGGGCGGTGGTGGTGGTATAGGTGTCGGGTGTTCTTCCAACTGCTGGTACAGCAAGAACCTACGGTACATCCTTTTACTGGTAGGCTGACCAGGTGCTCCGCTTCATGCAGGATTTTAGAGCATTATTATCCCTTGTACCTCCTTCCCATATATTGAGACGATGTCCCGCATTTTGATTGACTCTCGTGTGCAAAAGTAGAAGCACTGCAGCAATGAAGCTTTCCTTAAACCTGGCATCAATCCAATGGCTGTGAAGAAAGCCGCAGAGGCTGTTTATAATGTCAGTCGAACTGCCGAAGGTGCGTCATCTGCATAGCTTGTGACTTTGTTGTGACTCCCAAATTTCCCAGAAATTGGGAGTCCCCACAAACGAATCATCAGATTTTGGTGGAATAAGTAAGAAACTACCACAAAGAAATTCAACAACAAAGACTTGGGAACTACTTATAACTGGGTGAAGCTGCTGCAAGGCCGTTCTCAGAGAATTATTTTCTTTTATGTCCCCGAATAAGAAAGACAAATCAAAACTTGAGACTATCCCTACGCATTGGTCAAAGTCCCAAACAAACATACCCTTCTCCCACAATTGTATTGTTGGGATGTTGTCACCCTATTTACATGTCTTGACTTATTTGATCAACTGAAATTCCCCAAAATCTGGGGTTCTGGAACAGTAGTTTTGAGTTGACACATATTTGCGTCATTTACCGCAACAATCAACAATTGTCTAAATGTCTAAAAGTCTATTGTGTCATTGTAATGATGTCCATTGATACAGGTCACCTAGGGGGCTACCATTCTCCACCTAGGTTGCTTTGACTGGGCTTCTCCATAACTAGGACACAGGGTGGTGATGTTGGAGACTATTGCCAAGGTTCAGTATAATATACAGAGCAGGAGGTGTAACGTGCTACCATTCCGGAGATCCCCTTGAGTGTGTGTGGTGATGGCTTGTTTAAGGTGAGAGAGAGGTGAGTCTGCTTCAACCAGCCATCATCCACACACACTCCCATAGTCATATTAGTTGCCCTTGTTTGTCATTTTGAATTCAGCTCATAAATAGACGAAAACATACATTGAATAGTTTGCTTTTAGGTCAGCTTAAATCCTTGAATAAAAAAACACAGATGTCACAAAGATATTTGTATGCCAAATTGAAAGCATATGAATCTGTCAACCAGAGATACGAAAGCGTAAATATTCAAATAGTTTACCCACCTTAAATTATGAGGCAATATTTTTGTCTCTGGCGTCTATGTATGTCTTCCTCTTCCATCTGACTGTCTCTCTGTATATTATGACTTCTTATGGTAAAAAGCGTTCGTGAGGGCTTGCCAAAAATGAACATTTCAGAGAGACCAGTCAAGGTTCCTCTTTTCTGTCCCGGGTAGGCTAAGTGTGAAAATGTGGACCTGCCTGCTTGTTCAGAAATGTTAAGATGTCACAACAGTGCTGTCAGCTTTATTGTGAATTTTGGACATAGTTCTGGGAAGGAGTGTTCTGATTGGCTTTTCAGTTAATAACTAAATTATTCCAGGACATATCATTAAAGGGTTAGTTCACGCAACTTAATACACCTTCCAGATAATGTAAACACAGATTAAGTGTGTACATCTGCGATAAACTACGTTAAAAAGATAAATTAACACATTTTATAAGCAGTTACTATGGTACTTTTTTGTTAAGAATAACTTTGTTCCTGTGTAAGGCTGTGTCAAACAATACAGGTTAGTCGGACGATAAAATTACTCAACGACTCATTTGAAGTATCGGGATGAAATGGTGCTGTAGGAATGTGTCTTGTCAAGTCTTTAGGGTGTTTGACTTCCAGTCAAAAGCTCAACAGTCTGTTGGGAAGCTTGATCAAGACGGGAGACACTATCAAGTAAGTGAGCAAATCGTTTGGATAAAAAACGACTGCTTGAATGACTTAATAGTAAAATAGTAAATAATAGCTAGATCTATATTTGATGTGAGCTGCTAACAAAGATGTTTGTTAGCAGCTACAGCTGTGTGCCTGTTTCCTCTGTGTGTCACAAATGGTCCACCGCTCAGTGTTTCAAGAGGAGCCCTTGGGAATCGCAGCCATTTACCCACGTGCCTAAAGCGTTCAGTGCACACGTGTCAACTTCCTCACAAAAATCTACTGGGAATTAGAATGGATCACATTTTTTAATTTGCTGTTAAACAGCCTTCTGTCAAATAAGCTCACCGAAAATTCACAGTGGCACACACACAGACGCACAAACACAAACCCACATGTGAACACACTCTCACATACAAATACAAACACACTAGGTCTGCATTTTAATTGACTTTTTCCCTGAAAAAATGGTTATACTCAGTTGTAGGCTTAATTTGATGTGGTTTGAATATCACAGCTGTGATATTCAATGCTGTGCTATCATAGCACAGCATTATAATGAGTCCCTTGAAATTATATCACTTATATCATTGCCCTCTGAAAATACATTTCACATTGCCTATAGCCTCCTAGTGGCAAAAAACGAACAAAGGAAACTTAAACCTTATCGTTTTTTGTATAGTACAATACATATATAAATAAATCAAGAAAAAAAGTAGAACAAAAAATACAGTCAACAGTTTGGGCCAAGGTCCATAAAATAAAAGCGGAAATTTGGCTATATTTGATTAGAATTGAAAGAACTGATTAAAAAAGCAGCAATGCCAAAAGCCAACGGTCAGTCATTTGCCAGCGATGGATTGGATGACGTCCAATAACACAACAGCAGAGTAGTCTCTGCCTTTGGCCCCTCAAATAGCTTCCTATTTAAATTAGTTTTGTTTATCTATTTTAGGGAAGAGTGGAATATAAATAACTAGAGATGTCATCAATCTCAGAGACAGGGTCCTTCTCTCCATCCCCCCTCGCTCATTCCGTCCCCTCACCCTCACTCCCTCCTCTATCACCCTCACTCCCTGACTCACCCCCTCACCGCCCTGGCCTTATTCAGACATGGAAAGAAAATTGTCAACAATTGCAGAGCGCCCTCTATTTGGTTGAAGCGCTTGTCTGCATGCACTCACACACACACACACACACACACACACACACACACACAGACACACACACACGCACACGCACACGCACAAGCACACACACACACACACACACACACACACACACACACACACACACACACACACACACACACACACACACACACACCACTGCCGCATGCACTCCCTGGTACTGTGAAACACTTTGGATCAAAGCGGTCACCAAATGATATATCCTTAAACATTTTGACTAATGCGTGTATTTAGGTGTCATTTATTATGCGATTTCTATGCACTTACACAGATAAGACATAAAGCTAAGCAAATCAGTTGGCACACTGGGCACAGAAAACTGCCAAGAACCGCGGCACATTTCTAAGTCATTAAATCCAGAAAGACACAGCAAACTCGAAATTAGATTGGATATAATTTGGGTTTGAGCAAACATAAATGCTTCAAATTATTTGTGTCCGATGGCAATTACAGGTTTTTGAATACAGAACAAAGCAATCCACCTGCCGATTTTTATCGTATATAAGCCAATGTTTGGGCTCCGATGTCGGTTGAATCACTATCTATTGGCGAATGAGGTAACACAATGGTGATTGATCCAAGGGCCCACCGATGAAAGCCCTTGCAGTTGCAGTATAATGATGTTATGAACTGGGTGTTGGTGGCACTGGCAACATTCCCACCATAGATTCAAATCACAAGCGGCGCACCAATGAAAAATCCATGGTTACGACATTTGACTTGCTTGGAGCGCCCAAGAGGATAGGACAAATGAACTGGATAAAAATAATCATCAACACCTATGAACCAATCAGCAGTCCATACCCCCTATTCCCCATTGTACCATTCAAGTCACGATGAGCTATTATCCGAGACTAACGAGGAAGTAATGTAAATTAATGGCATTAATTGAGAGAGTGGGAGAAAAAGAGAGGGAGAGAATTTTTGCCGAACAGATAAAGATATAGAAGGACATAAAGAGAGAGAGCAAAAGAGAAAGAGGGAGAGGGATAGAGAGAAAATGTAAGAAATGGAGGGATGAAGGAAGCAAGGAAGGCTCAAGGGAAAAGGAAGGCATAGTCAATTAATGGGTTTATTATTGAGAAAGGCAGGCCTGTCCAGTCAAGATACATTAGAGTAATTATAAAGTGGTCGTGGTTCTAATCCAAGCAGAGTGCTCCAGGCTGATAAACAGCTGAGGAAGACCTAGCTAAGCTACACCACCACCCACGAAAGGAGACCCCCTCCCACATCGAAAAACTCTGAAGAGGAGCATAAACATTTTTCTAAATGGTGATGTTTTGTAAAATAATTGAACTGTGCCTGCATTATGTTTACTTATATTGATCATTTCTATATTTATGTTTGTCCTGGGGCAGTCAAGATACATTGTTGGAAACAAATGCAGATGCAACAAACCAGAGCGGGGATATGAATTCAATTCAAAGTGACTTACAGTGGATTCATATATAAGTCATTAATGAGCAGGTAGGGCTTCAGCATCATTCTCAAGGATGTCCTTCAATCCACTTCATAGATACATTTCGTTATGACAAATCTTGTACTATTGTGTATCAACGTGTTTAATCTTTTTTCATATTCAGGTAAATAAAAAGCCTGACATCAACCGACCAATTCGCAAATGTGTATTCGTCTGGAACCTCAGCTCTTTTTGGACTTCCAAGGGACTTTTTTAATGGATACTGACCAAAACAGTATCAGGATGAAATAGCGAGTTACAGTGCCCTCTACGTATTCAAAGACCAGATTTGCACAATTGTATCAAATGAACCGTTGAAAGTGTAAGGTTGTC
>NC_079413.1:9067235-9089735 GCF_026213295.1 Gadus chalcogrammus
AATTCTACACAGTCACAATCATCTTATTAAACCTCTACCTTATCTTAGCTATGCATTGCCTAGACTGTTCTATGATGTGGTATCGGGATGGGAATCCCTCTGTATAATTGACTGCTGCCATAGGGAGTGAGATTAAATGGATAGTCTTTATTGTTCCGCCTGGGAACCGTTTGTCCTGTGCGTTTAAACCCATCTCTCGCAGTGGTGCTGGGCAGACACATCTTAGCGCTGCGGGATCAACCACACGTCTTTATTGAGTCGTTTGTTCGTTTAGCAGCCGCTTTAATCCAAAGCCACTTACAGGTGTGGTGGAGAACAATGAAAGCACAAAATCAATGTTGTAAGAATGTGTGTTTGAGTGCTGTGCGACCAGGTTTCTAGAGAAAAAACACAAACTGGACAGAGTGCACACTAGCTATACAAATCGGTAACAAAAGGTTTCTAGAATATTTATTTTCGGCAGCCTAAAGCTTATTAGAAATTAAATTAAAGTTACTACCCTGACCGCACGCAGGGTTTTGACTTAATGGGGGTGGTGGGAGGATATGAGAGAACAGTGGACACATTGGGAGTAACTAAACACCATACATATCCTACACCAGGGTCCTCGATGCTGCAGTCTGAACCACAAACCACCGCATGCTTCTTTGTTATGTTTAGGTGCAATGTCACACCTCTCTTATAGGAAACAGGGTACTGGCTGATCTCCAAGCATCTTCGAGACCAAACGAGTGGGGTTGAGCTAGATATGTTGTGGCTTGCAACAAAAACACATGGCAGATACAGGTGCTGAAGCAAAGCTCTAAGTGTCTACTGGACCAAACACACGGTGGTAGGACTGGGGGGGGGGGGGGGGGGGGGGGGGGGGGTTCCTAAACAAGAACCCACATCTCACCCTCAAAGAACATCTAAAGCATCCCCTTCATTCCCACTGCTACCAATACCTCCAACAAAAATATTTTCTTTGCCTGTAAAAAAAATGTACTTGTGATGGAGCCATATCACAGCCGGACTCATTCCAATGATTAATCGTTGCTTCGGTTTTTACTGCTTTCATGTTTTAATGGCGTGAGCCATGTATGACTAAAGATGATGTTCGATATTTTTTTTTTAGAGACAATAAAGAAATCTTCAAAGACCCGCTATGAAGAGGAAAGCCTTCATACAGTGAGACAAGAGAGCGCTACAAGGTCCTGCATGTCAAGCATTAAAGCACACGTTGTTTAGGTGTCTCCAGCTTTCTGCCATCCGAGGAGCCAGGATCCCAGGGCTGCACATGATTTTGTGAAGGTTTAAGGGGGATTTGCATAAAACATCTTTTTTTTTTTTGCTGATGCCACCTTTATGGTGATCTGCAGGAACCCCGTAGAGACGGAGGACAGAGTTTGCATCCACAAGCAGCTCAGTCAAACACTTTGACCGGAAGGAAATTGGAATAGAAGTTTACCTTGGCTTCGCACCACTTACCTGTCATTGCCGTGATGTCGGTGACCCTTAAGATGCTTGCACACACTGCCCTGACAAACAGACACCAGAATATACAAGGTTCGCCCCCACTGCCAACTTGGATTCCCCATGTTCTTCAAGGAACTTGAAGTGAAGAACAGGGTCTGTCATGAAGATGTCCACGATTATTCTAATCTGCATCTTAAAGTCAGCTGGAAAGATTCATGGAAAGAATCGGACAGAGAGTGTAGCGCTGTTTAGTGTTATTGTACTTCCTCAATGTCCAAAACATCAACGATTGAGTCAGCTGCACCGTCCATAACATGAGGGGTCTGGCCTGGCCACGTGGGTATGGTACGTTGTTGGTCCCTAGCTTTGCTATGAAGCCAGGAGGGAAAATAGACCCCAGCCATTAACTCATCTGGAACGAATAGGAGGACAACGATAAAGCTGACTTTGTTTGGGACTACAATGGAACATTATTTTCTGATGCTTCTTTGCACACCTTGATAAGCCTCAACCCAATTTGCAATAAAAAACCGATTTCTGCTCTCCATCACAACATTGCCAACAGACAACCACCGCCAATGGTGATGGCGCAAACTGGCCTGTTGTATGTGTTTGTTGGGGCAGTGTGCAAGCACCTTTAGATGATGGGGGGGGAGAAGAGGTAGTTCCTGAATGAGCTGGCAGGCTGTGGACCATGCAGGACCATCAGGATTCCAGAGGTCTCGCGAGACTTCATATCGCCAAGCAGCAGCTGTAGAGATGTGAATTAAGAGGGCGCCCCACCAACTACAATGAAGGATTTCCTGCAATGATGTGACTTCACTGTAAGCTTCCTTAGGCACAAGGTTCTATTTTAGGAATGTTTGTATATTCCCCCTTTGTGTGTGTGTGTGTGTGTGTGTGTGTGTGTGTGTGTGTGTGTGTGTGTGTGTGTGTGTGTGTGTGTGTGTGTGTGTGTGTGTGTGTGTGTGTGTGTGTGTGTGTGTGTGTGTGTGTGTGTGTGTGTGGTGTGTGTTTCTGTGTGTATGTGTGTGCAGAAGAGTATCTTACTGTAAATAGGAAGTGTGACTGACTGCAAATAGGAAGGGTATCTGACTATATATAAGAAGAGTATCTGACTGCATTTAAGACTGGTTGACTTTATATAACATGAGACTACGAGGCTGACTACATACAGCTCGGATATTTTCTCTCTTTTTCTGTATTGGTTCTTCACTTGGAGACTCTCCTTGCCTTAACATCCCATCCTCCTCTGCTGCTTTCACACTCCTCCTACTTCCTCACACTGCCTCTTCCATCTCCCTCTTCCAGCCTCCTCTGTAACAGTCTCTCCCTCTTTCGCTTTCTATCTCTCTCTATCTCTCTCGCTCTCTCTCTCTCTCCACCCTTGCTGTCACTCTCTCCATCTCTCGCTCGCTCTCTTTCTCTCTCTCTCTCTCTCCCTGTGTCACTCTCTCCCCTTGCTGTCTCTCTCTCTCTCGCTCTCTATCTCTCTCTAACTCTCTCCCTCTTTCACTCTCTCCCTTGCTGTCTCTCTCTCTCCGTAACTTTTCTCTGCAGTCCAATCGCTGTGATCCCTCCCTCCCTCCCTCCCTCCCTCCCTCCCTCCCTCCCTCCCTCCCTCCCTCATTTTCATCCATCCATCCTCCCACCCCCTCCCCCATACCCCTTCTGCTGCTCCTGTTAAACATCACACTATCCCCTCCTATCCCGGTCCAGCACAACTCCCCACCCCTCTCCCCCCTCCCTTTCCCTCTCCCTTTATCATTCCCTCCCTCTCTCTCTCTCTCCCCTTCATCTCACCTCCAGCCTGCCAGAGAGCTCCCCTCCTCTTCCTCTCAGAACGCTCTTCTACCCTCTCTCTCTCTCTCTCTCTCTCTCCCCTCTCTCCCTCTCTCTCTCTCTCTCTCTCTCTCTCTCTCTCTCTCTCCCTCTCTCCCTCTCTCTTTTACATCTTTTCTCTCAGACTTCTCTCACTCACTGGACAGACACTGTTCCTCTCGGTCTTTAACACCACCTCTCTGTTTTTTCAAAACTCTTTTCGTTCTTTGTTCCTCTTTCCACATCTGCTTTGGTATCCTCTCTCTCTCTCTCTCTCTCTCTCTCTCTCTCTCCCTCTCACTCTTACTCTCTCCCTCTCTCTCTTCAGTGTCAGTCTACCTCTCTCGCTCGTGTCCCACTCCTCGCTCATCTCTTCATCATCTTGGTTGTCCGAGGCACTCCGGCTTGATCGCCCCCTCTTCTTCATCCTCCAAGGATCCAGCTGAAGCCGGGACACTCGCTCTCTCTCTGCTCCTTCCGACTCTCTCTCACCCCCCCACCGACAAGAAGGTAAGGAACGTGAACGGAGCAGAGGAAGAGAGGAGAGGAGGAGGAGGAGTGTGATGATGTGGATGATGAAAGTGTAAAAGAGGAGAGGTTGAGAGTGTGTGCGTGAAAAAAAGAATGAGTGGAGAACCCAATGAATGAATGAGATGGAGGAAGATGTGTGGAATGGCTGGTTGAATACAAGGAAGACAACGAGAGTGAGAGAAAGTGAGTGAGAGAGAGGGGATGAAATGCTGTTTAAAAAGTAGAGAGAATACAGAGGGGTGCCGGTCGCTGTGTGTGTGACAGCGGTGATGTAGCAGCCGGGGGAAAGTGAATGGGATGGCGGAGATGGAGAGAGAGAGAGGTGCGATGCAGCAGTCTGAATGAATGGCAGGGAGAAAGAGAGCGAGAGAGAGAGAGAGAGAGAGAGAGAGAGAGAGAGAGAGAGAGAGAGAGAGAGAGAGAGAGGGAAAACAGCGACCGGGAAAGATATGAGAAAGAACAAAAAAAAATGACAGACAGATAGAAAGAGAGACAGAGAGAAGGTGAAGTTTTTAGACGATACTGTGAAAAAAGAAAGGAAAAAAAAATACAATTTGAATCAGAGGGAGCGATTGCCGGAATGGCTTTGAATCTATCGAATCAAATCTATTATTACAAATAAAAATATAATAAAAATACAGAGGAGGAATCCAGATGTGTGAGGATGTAGAAAGAGACCGGGACGCATAGAGGCACACAGCCAGCGACAGATAGGGGGGAGGCTGAGGGGGGGTTGGGGGAGGTCTGGGCGCCGTAACAGCTGAGTGCCTGCAGAGCGAGGCAGTGGCGCCTGCCACCATGAAATCCCATTCACAAACAGGACCTGCTGCAATCCACCACGGCCATTGGCTGCCTTTAGCGGTGTGTGCTGGCATGTGTGTGCGTGTGCGTGTGTGAGTGTATGCGTGTGTGCGTGTGTGCGTGTGTGTGTGTGTGCGTGCCAGTGTGTATATGTGTGTAGGATGTTTGTGCTTCTTTGTGCGTGTGTGTGTGCTTCATTATGTGTGTATTTGTGCGTCTGTTTGAGAGATGCATCAAGCATGCATGTTTGGTCTTTAACGTTTTTGGGGGGTTTATTATATGATGCCTGCAGTGTAGCGAATCAAAGCTGAAAATAACGTTGGTCGGACCCAGCAACACACAGTATCACACTGTGACACCGTCGTTTAACTTGTAACGATGGCCAGGTCTCTTGCTTTCTCCCTGTTGGCAGTAAAACCGTGTTGGCAGTGAAAACTGTGATGTCATCAGGTCTAGGTTTAAAAAAAGAAATGCGAGCTAAAAAAAAAAACTAGACCGCGGTGTCTGCGCGTTCTTGCGACAGATTCAAAGTCAGGACTTTCTTACACATTGCGTCAACACTCCCCGCACACCCCCTCCCCCGCCCCTAACTCTCTCTCTCTCTCTCCAATGCCCCCCTGCTCCCCTTAAATTAACAGCTGTCTAACTGAGGGGATATCACTTTCTCTTTCCCCCCGTCCGGAGTAAGCGTCGGCCAATCACAGAGTGACATTTGTTTATGGCTGAAGCCGCTGGTGCATCGGCCACATCAGGGGACAGGTAGGGAAGACCGAGGGATGGGGTGAGACCAGAGAGGGGGAGGAGAGGAGGGAGGGAGAGGAAGAGGGATGAGAGGGAATGCATTGGAAAATAAAGAGAAGGAGTGGGGGGAGGAAGAGCTGGAGAGATGGAGGGGAATGAGAAGTTGGGGAGAGGAATGGAGGAGAGGGAGAGGAGAAAGGGAGAGATGGAGATAATAGGGGGGAAGGGGAAGGAGGGAGTGAGGAAGGGAGGAATGGAGAATAGGAAGAGAGATAAACAAAGGGAGGGGATAGGAGAGAGGAAGAGGAGGAGAGAGAGGAAGAGCGATAACTGAGATAGAAAGGAGAGAGGGAGGAAAGAGGGGGAATGGGAGACAGAGAGTGAACATTGACCAAGGAAAAGGTTTGTGGAGGACACAGAGAGTGGGAGGAGGTGGACATTGAAAGGCAAGGCAAGGCAACTTTATTTATATAGCACTTTTCATACACAAGGCAGACTCAAAGTGCTTCACATATAAACATTGTCATACAATAAAATAAAATAATAGATAAGTAAAAGAAAAACATATGCAAAGAAATGGGTAGAATAGAAAAAGGCATTTTAGTATTAAAATAGAAAATAAAGGCAAAGTTAAAAAAGCTTTTTAGAAAGTGCAATGTATTTAAGATTTTAGCAGAAAGCTATAGCAAACATAAAAGTCTTCAGTCTTGTTTTAAAGGTGCTCAGAGTTGGGGCAAGTCTTAAATCCTCTGGGAGTTTATTCCAGCTATTTGTTGCATAGTAACTAAATCCTGCTTTCCCATGTTTTGTGTTTACTCTGGGGATAATTAACAGATTGGTCTCAGAGGATCTTAGTGGTCTAGAAGGCTGATGTAGTGGAAGCATATCAGTTAAGTATTTTGGGCCTAAACCATGTAGGGATTTATAGGTTAGCAACATGATTTTAAAATCAATTCTCTGACCTACAGGAAGCCAATGTAACGATTTCAGAATTGGTGTAATATGATCAAATTTTTTGGTCTTTGTTAGAACTCTAGCAGCAGCATTCTGAACAAGCTGAAGCTTCCTCAGAGTTTGTTTTGGGAGACCTGTGAGGAGACCATTGCAGTAATCAAGCTTACTAGTGATAAAGGCATGTACAAGTTTTTGTAAGTCTTCGGTGGACATGAGCCCTCTAAGTCTTGCTATATTTTTAAGGTGATAATATGCCGATTTTGTAACTGATTTGATGTGACTGTCAAAATGTAAATCTGAATCCATGATAACCCCTAGATTTCTGGCTTTGATTGAGGTTTTCAGGGACAGAGAGTGAAGGTGTTGGGTTACTTTAAGCCTTTCCGTTTTAGAACCAAATACAATTATCTCTGTTTTGTCCTCATTTAGTTGAAGGAAATTTCGGCACATCCATTCCTTCACTTGCTCAATGCACTGGCACAGGAGATCTATGGGCCGATAGTCATTTGGTGATAGCGATACATAGATTTGCGTGTCATCAGCATAGCAATGATGGTCAATATTGTTATTTTGCATGATTTGCCCTAGTGGGAGCATGTAGATGTTGAATAAAGAGGGTCCTAAGATCGAACCTTGTGGGACTCCACATGTCACATTGGTTGATTCTGATACAAAGTCGCCAATGGAAACAAAGTAGTTCCTATTTTGTAGGTAGGACCTGAACCAATTTAAGACAGTGCCTGAAAGCCCCACCCAGTTTTCTAACCTTTCCAGAAGTAATGTATGGTCTACAGTGTCGAATGCAGCACTGAGGTCAAGTAGCATTAGTATTGAGGTTTTGCCAGAGTCTGTGTTAAGACGGATGTCGTTTACAACTTTAATAAGGGCGGTCTCAGTGCTGTGCAGGGGTCGAAATCCTGATTGGAAGGTGTCATAGCAACCAGTTGATGCCAGGAAGTGATTTAGTTGCTGGAGGACAACTTTCTCAATGATTTTACTTATGAAGGGTAGATTTGATATTGGTCTGTAGTTGTTAATAATAGAGGCATCAAGGATCCGCTTTTTTAAAAGGGGTTTAATAACTGCAGTTTTCAAAGCTTTTGGGAACTTGCCTGACTGGAGAGAGTTGTTAACTATCTGCAATATGTCTACTGCTAGGCAGTCGAAAACATTCTTAAAGAGGTTGGTAGGTATAGTATCAAGGCAACAGGTGGATGGCTTTAGTTGTGTCACAGTTTCCACAAGATTTTGAGAGTCTATAACATTAAAGCATGCCATCCTTGCCACGTAATTTTTGCCTGAACAGGGTGGTAGTCCAACATTTTTGTTTGACGTGGAGATATTGATGGCTCGTCTGATACCTTCAATTTTATCAATATAAAAAGCTGCAAACTCATTGCATTTCTGCGTGGAATGGAGATCAGGTGGAATTTCTATTGGGGGGTTGGTCAGTCTGTCAACAGTTGCAAATAGGGTTTTTGCATTATTAGTGTTGGTTTTAATGATATTGGAGAAAAATGTTTCTCTAGCATTTTTTTAAGTCTAAATTGTAGGCACGGAGGCTCTCTTTATAGATATCATGGTGAATATGAAGAAAGAGACACAAAAGAGAATGGATTACTGAGATTACAGGGACAAAGGAGTGAATAGTGAGAATCTGGGCACAGGCATGCGGGGAAAAATGGACCGGAGAAGAAAAGCAGGAAAGTCGAATAGAGAGGGATAGAAAGAAGGCCAGGGGAGAGAGAATGAGAGGGAACGAATAAGCAGTAGGTATGACACTAAAAAGAGAAAGACACGTTGGTCTAGCTAATAGTTCATACTTAACATACTAATTACTCCAATTGCCCTCTCTCTCTCCTCTCTCTCTCTCTCTCTCTCTCTCTCTCTCTCTCTCTCTCTCTCTCTCTCTCTCTCTCTCTCTCTCTCTCTCTCTCTCTCTCCCTCTCTCCCTCTCCCTCTCCCTCTCCCGTCTGTGGAGTTCATTGCGGTTTGACCTATATTTGTCGATATTGTCTTTATTTTGTCTCAATGCTCAAGGGAGGGTTATGAGGTTCACCAGCCAATTGTGATGTATCCTGAGAATAATCTGATGAGTCTCTCACTGGCTCTCACTGGCTCCTTCTCTCTCGCTTTCCCTCCTCGTTCACTCTCTCTCCTTTTTGCTCTCACTCATGCTCTACCTCTTGTTCTCTCCCCCCCTCCCCCCTCTATCTCTCTTTCATTGTCTTTCTCTCTCACTCTCTCTTTTATTGTCTTTTTCTCTCACACTCTCTTTTATTGTCTCTCACTCTCCTCCTCACTACACATCAGATCATGTCTCATAGAGGTTCAGACCCTTTAGACATGCAGCCAGGGACACACGGCTGCATATCATCCAGCGATTTCATGGGAATGTGGAGATTTAATGGCTGTCGGGAGCCGAGAGACCGTGAAGCATTCTGCTGTGAAATACTGCCCCCACTGGAGGAAATATTAACTGATTGAAACCGCGACCATTGGGGTTGTATGTGTCTGTTTGATGTTGGTTTAAGTGTGTGTGTGTGTGTGTGTGTGTGTGTGTGTGTGTGTGTGTGTGTGTGTGTGTGTGTGTGTGTGTGTGTGTGTGCGTGCGTGCGTGCGTGCGTGCGTGCGTGCGTGCGTCTGTGTGTGTGTGTGTCTGTGTGTGTGTGTCTGTGTGTGTGTGTCTGTGTGTGTGTGTGTTTTTGTACAAGGAATATGGAAAAGCGTGTGTCTTTAATAAAACAACCATCTCATTAAATGTCATCCCAAGATATAAAAGGAATAAACCAGAGGGACAGAGAGAGGGGCGAAAGAGGGAGGGCGAAAGAGAGAGCGAGAGAGAGAGCGAGAGAAAGGGAGAGAGAGAGAGAGAGAGAGAGTGTAATGCACACATTTTCCGTCCCTAAATGGGTGTTCTTGCAGAGCAGATGGGCGCTGTGGTGGTGGTGCAAAGGTGGATGCTCAGACGAGCGTGGAGGCACAACATGGAGGAGATTTAGGACCCGTGTCATTGGTATTCGACTGTAGGCGGTGGTGGTGGTGGTGGTGGTGGTGGTGGTGGTGGCGGTGGTGGTGGCGGTGGTGGTGTTGGGGGCTGTCGTCATATACTGAAACATGTTATGAATCGTATGTGTGTGCATGTCCATTGATGTGCACGTGTGTGCACGTGCTTGTGCGCGCACAGCAGTGGAGGGCTGTGAGGCGACCAGGTGTTGTGTGCTGATGTGTGAACCGCAGTGACTGCCTTCATGATCTTCACTGCTGGGAAAGGGAAAATAGCATCTTTGTGAGTGTGTGTTTGCTTTTAACAGTCATTACGGACAAAGTCAGCGCATGATATAGGGGAGGAAACACCTGCTGAGCGTTTGAATGTTTCTAATGACAGCAAGGTATTTAGAGTAGTGGTTAGGGTGTTTCAGTGCCAGCCGCATGCTACTGTGTTCGATCCCAACTATGCCTGCAGTCTTACCACAGGCATCCTTGAGGTGGATGCCTTATAACTGCCTTTCTGCTCCTTAATGACATGGGTATTCAGTTTAAAACACTTTGGATAAAAGCTTGTGCTTAATAGCTACATATTAAAATAAATACAGAAGGCCTTATACAATCCTGCACCATGTTACATACGGACACATAAAAAAATAATAATCAGGACGAGCAGCTCATTTTTCAGTCCAAACATTGCAGGCGTGCGTAATTAAAACCAATTCCGTCTTTGTCTTGGCTACGCCGGGATTAACAAGGGAATTTACGAGGCGAGCAAACAAAATTGACAATCAACAGCAGATTAGCATCCGCATGCGTATAAACAAATCGCCTCTAAAGATAGAGAGAGGAAACACTGAAGGGCTAATTTGCAGGCAGAGAGAGAGGCGTCGTGCTGCGGACGCGCTACGGGGCTCCGTAGGAGACAAAAACATGTGGCTTTCAGAAGACGCCGCATCCGTCCTGCGATAATTGAGCAGCACACCCAACATCGCTTTGCTGCACTCAAATACCGTGGCCGATCATGTGGGGAAAGAGGTTGTGGTGAATGGGCGGGGGCGGTTTATGTGGAGAGAAAACAATGTGCTTCAGAAAAATATATACGTGAATGCATTTTATTTAGCTGTCAATTTGGTGTATCGCCTGTGGTGCCTTCTACCCACGTACGACACCTTTGACCAACAATACAACAGATACATCAGTGATCAGAAGTGGCACACTCTCAGTTTGATATCATCACTTTTGTTTAAAATGGAACAGAGGTCTTAACAGGTTGAAAAAGCAATAAACGCTTCGTTCAGACCTCAATTGCGCGTGTGTGGGTTCTTTTATATTGATGCGTACAACTGATCCCTCTGTCATCCCACATTACACCTGCCAGATGAAGGTTGTATTGTGCATTAGAGTGTTTGTGTGTGTTTGTATTCCAGTGTTGCTGAGTAGGATGCAAGCCCTCTGTAACCTTGGTGGGTGGCTGGTTGGTGGAGGAATTTTCCCTCACCTCTAGTATGAAGGGACTTAGTGTTTCAATGGGTTTGGGATGATAAACAACCATGGGAAAAGTTAAAGATCTACCCGTCTATCCTTCCATTTATCTATCTAACCCCTAACCTGCTCCATCATGGATCTCAAATGCACCAATGTCTACAGGCACTGTATTAGTGTTAATCATACTAATGTACTGGTGTAAATGTACATTCTGTACTGGTGTGTTACGTACTGATGAACATGTCCTGGTTTAAATGTACATTCTGTACTGGTGTTCATTTACATGGACTGTATACATGTACTGTACTGGTGTGTTAACATACTTATGAACATGTACTGGTGTTAAGGTACATGTAGTTAACTGGTTGTGTGTTAACATGATTTAGATGCACTGCATTGGTTTATTAACATGCTGACGTTCGTGTACACTGTATACTGTACCCTCCAAGGGGCTGAACACATGTCCAGCGCTCGCCTCCCGCCGGACTCCAACAGCCATTAAAGAGCCTCTGGTAATTACTCCCATTCTTAATTCGGCACGCCAAAGCGCGCGGCAAGTCGACCACGCAAATAACCGAGGTCACTTGAAAATAATTTAAATTGTTCTTCTTTCGGTCCTGAAAGACCTCTCTCCATTAAATGAGCAATTAAAGCGAGGCTCATCTCTCCGGGCTCACCTGACCGCTCCCAGTGGCGGCAGCTAATTAAAACACTGATTAGGATGAAGAAGAAGACATGGTTTTCAGAAGGAGATTATATGTTCTCGCTGAATTCGCAGGTTTTATTAAGGTGGGTAGATTAGATAGCTTACAGCTGTGGGAATATAGAAGACACTCAAGTGTTGTTCGAAAGGTTATCTCAGCTATTTCCCTGAGGGCGAAGGGGTGTGGTTCCCGTTATATGGTATGCATACACAGACACGTATGCACACACACACACGCACACAAATACACACACACACACACACACATGGGAAAATCATTGGGACAGGAACGCATCCAGTTGCATGCAGAAGACAACTTCATCCATGTGGTTCCAGACTGACTGCAGTCAACTGTTTCTATTTGTCAGCACGAAGGAAGAGAGCTGTAGGAGTGCTGTTGGTCAGCAGGAAGGAAGGAAGGAAGGAAGGAAGGAAGGAAGGAAGGAAGGAAGGAAGGAAGGAAGGAAGGAAGGAAGGAAGGAAGGAAGGAAGGAAGGAAGGAAGGAAGGATGGAAATGAACTTGAGCCGACACCAAAGGGGAGCTGACCAAAGTTACAGAGGGCGTCCGACTCAACTCTCTGAACTTTGAAAAAAAGATGCATCGGCAGCCTGTACCTTTGACCGGAAAAATATTTTTGGAGCCTATTGATTCACAGCAATAAAATAGCACACACACAGGCAAACTGGCACGAGTACAGAACCACACACACACAAACACACACACACACACACACACACACACACACACACACACCCGCCCCACAAACAAACACACACACACACACACACACACACACACACACACACACACACATACATACACTCACAATCACACACACTCACACTCACACACACACACACACACACACACACACACACACACACACACACACACACACACACACACACACAAACACCAACAAACACCCACACACAGGGACACTCACACACACATACGCATCAACAATATCTAATTTCATAAGTGGCAAAGACTAAAGACTTCGATCTTGGGAGCAGGCCATTCAGGCCAGGCTAAGCTACCAAGGTTAGGTTGGGGAGAGATGTTCAGGACCTCTGGTGCAGTGTCTACAGCGCCTGCTGCCACATTTATGCACCATTTTAGACACATACACACTCAAAGGACAGCATGGATGTGGGGCTGGTTTCCATCCGTGCATTGGTCTATGTGTGATAGAGCACATGCACTTTGTCGATGTGTGTGTCTTGATCCTCAGGGTCGCAATGTTATGCGTGAGTGAGAGAATATGTGCGTGTGTTGTCTGTGTGAGTTTGTGTGAGTGTGTGTGGGTGTGTATGTGTGCATGTTTTTGTGGGTGTTTTTATCCTCAATTGAGCTGATGTTATTTACATATCAGAACATTAGTATCTATTTACATGTATCTGTTTGTGTGTGTTATTTTTTGTGTTTCTGTGTGTGTGCTTGTGTGCACCCACAAATATATTCAGCATGTGTTTCCATTTTCGATCGGTGTGTAAATACGATCCTTTGTGTCTCATCTCCTGTAACCCGGTCAAGAAACAGAAATAAATGTGTTGTCTATGCACGTATCGGATGTGTGTTGTCCCCGGTCTAGTGTTGCTTTATTCATCTCTGGCCCTGGGCCACAGGTTTGAGCCAGCCGCTAATAAAGAGTTATGGGTCCCAGGCTGGAAACCTTTATTGGACACATCAGCTGGTGCAGGTTGGGCCAATATTGTCGCAATTGATGGTGGGGTATATGCGCAAGATGTTCCCCCACCCAATGTTCTGTTAACCCCTTCAGGTTGGAGGGGAAGGGTGGATGGGAGATGTAGATGGGTCCGAGTAATTAAGAACATTGCGTTACACCGTCAATACATCTTAATTAGCTGAAAATTCACTAGAGCAAAGTTGGTGTTTCAGATATTCACTAAAACAAATGCAATTGAAACACACATACACATGCATCTGAAGGGTAAACCTACATAGAGTAGATGTGCATTAGAGTGACCGGTATCTACCAAAGTCAATCTCAAACACAGTGCCTTAAGAACGTGGGGTTGCTGGTTCGAAAAGCCCCTGCTGCATACCACTGCTGGTCCGTGAACCAGGTGTTAGTTTGGTGTGGTGACCTGAATTGGGAGTGAGGTTCGTGAATCGAGTATAACAGAGTGAAAGATGTCCTCCGGGGTGAAACTGCGCTCCGAACGCCTTAAGAATTATATACGAGTTACCAGGGCCGTAGCACCAAATCCTGGGCCCCTATACTGTAGCTACTGATGGGCCCCCCTGCGCCAGTTTGTCCCCGCAGTCCTACGGCCCTGCGAGTTACCCCGAATGGCAGCAGTTAATTTGCTCTTAAAGGTTACAGTTTCTTCAAACTCCGGGGATTTGTGTAACTGGCAGTGCTGTCGGAGTCCCGGGAGAGATGCATTGAAGCTATTTAAGAGGGTTAATATATTTTTGACATATTGTTCTTCTTTCTTTAGCGGTTGGTTGGAGGGTATGTACGACGGTTGTATTGGCAGCAACTACTAGGTATTAATATACACAGTAGAACGTCATCATTTTTTTTCTGCCAAACTCAGCAAAGGTCACGGGGGACTCGGCTAACTTTAGACGGAGCCAGAGGTGAGCGCAGCACAACAGAAGCCAGGGCCACATCCAATTAGAAAGCTGCTGACCTCCTAAATGAGAGCATTAAGGAAGCCGCCATCAGGAGGGAGCCAGAAAGAGAGGCCACGGAGAGAACTGGGATTCAAATCTTCTCCGGTTTTAGATCCCGCTCACGGAACAAATGAAATGGGATGAGACTTGACCCAATTCGTCAAAGCCACTTAAGGCCCTACCTAACTTTTAACCTAATTTAGAGTTGTCACGCCTAAAACGAAAGTCACATAATCACGGCCCCTCTCGCGGGTTCAGTTATTTAACGCATCGCGCAACGCTGACATTTGAAGCTCCTGAAGGAGATAGCGCAGATTCTACGTCCGCCGCAATGTCACAGCCAAAAGGGTGACTTTCAATGCCATGGCGAGGCGTGGACTGCCTGTGCATCAGGGGCCACCATTAACTCTGCTTTAATTTTTAGGGAACAAAGGATGTTAGACATATTTACATATGTATATATAAATATGTACAAGGAGGTGGTATTGCAGTTTCACTCTGTTGCCTGAGGTAGAACGAGATACATCCTGTATCCCATATCAGGGGAAGAGAATGGGGTTATCTCTTATGGAGATAACAACTGAATAAATATTGCATCAGGTACTGTATTCGACCAGTGTTTGAGAATACAAAATGATTTATCATTGTCAAAGCTTCAAACAGAGTGATATTCATAGTGCCATATAAATTCCCTGCACAGTAGTCTGTGCCTGTAGGCTAGTCCTGTGGATAATCGTCAATAGGATAGAATAGATTACAGTTAGTAAAATACGAGAGTTAGTAGTTTAGTAAGCACCTTCACGTGTAGGGCGGCAGATGTGAACGGAGGAGTGCTGATGCTTTGACGGAGCAATAACAGTCATCAAAGCTTTTCATTAAATTACAGTAGAGATGTGTCTCTACCTTGGAGGCAAACAGCAGTGGAGCGTCCATTATTTAACGATACCAGCAGGTTTACAACCGTGTTTCACCGCCGGTTCACTTCATGAATTAGAAAGTAGTTCAACCTGCAGCTTCTAAATACGTTTGAGAGCTGAAATCTCCTCGAGAAGCGCCTTCAGAACACCATTTTAATATATTGGTTAATATATCTCACAGGACTCCCTCTCTCTCTCTCTCCCCCTCTCGCAGTGTCTCTATCTCTGTGTGGTCTGTACAACGATGAAGAATTTATCTACTTTTCTTAATGCGCCGAAATTCATAATATCCGAGACGTCACTCAAGAGAAGCACACATAAAGTGTGCTTCTCTATGAGCTATGTTGTGGGTTTGATTAGGAGTTACAGTTATAGTTTTCGTTTTTTTGTATCACCCATCATTCTCAAAGTTATATTGTAATTGAATGATCATCCTCAAGCTGTAGTTTATGACTTTTCATTAATATTTGTTTTGTTGAAAAGAGTGTATGGGTGCTAAATTTAGGTCAGAAATTAAAGAGAAATTAATAATGGGAGAAGTTTTAAGTGGTGGATGTTCTTTTCAACTTGGAGATTACTTACCGTATCGAATGGGAAGATTTAGTTATCTCAAAAAATCAAAAAATCAAAAAATAAAGATTTGATGATCAAGTCTTAATGATTGATTGTTCCAGTAGTGTGTATTAACTAACTGCCATCCCCGTCAACTCCACTACTCAAACTCCTATGATGCTCGGCTGTCATTGATCCTGTCCCCTAGCGATGTCAAAGCCAAGAACAAAGAGACAGGATTACACAGAGGTGAGCAGGCTGCTTAGGACTTCCTCTCTCTCTCTCTTTCTCATCTTTCACTCTCTCCCTCTCACACTCAGTGTGTGTCTCTTTCTTTCTCTCTCTCTCTCTCTCTCTCTCTCTCTCTCTCTCTCTCTCTCTCTCTCTCTCTCTCTCTCTCTCTCTCTCTCTCTCTCTCTCTCTCTCTCTCTCTCTCTCTCTCTCTATCATAGTATCTCTCTCTAAATCTCTCTCCCTTCATCTCTCCTTGTCTCTGTCCAACCCTGTCTCGTCAAAATTACGTTCCCATAGAACTATTCGGCATTCTCAATTACGTTTGTCATAAAACGTATTTTGTCCGCGATTACGTTTTATTGAACGTATTGCAAATACGTTCGTCCTCAGCCTATTTTTTGCCATTCATTAACCTCTAGGATTATGTTTGGTTGAAACGTATCCCAGATAGGTTAAATGTCAACGTATAGCACATTATTGTCATTAAGGCATATCTCCCTTTCAGGGAACGTTTCATTTAACGTATTTTGTCTGAAAAACGTATCTTGGCTGTGGATACGTGTTATTGAACATATCGCAAATACGTTCGTTGTCAACCTATTTTTTGCCATTCATTTACCTCTAGGATTATGTTTGGTTGAAACGTATTCCAAATATGTTAAATGTCAACGTATAGCACATTATTGTCATTAAGGCATATTTCCCTTTCGGGAAACGTTTCATTTAACGTTATTTTGTCCCTGATTACGTCTTATTGAACATATTGCAAATAGGTTCGTTCTCAACATTTTTGTTGTTATTTATTTAAGCTACCTCTTGGATTACAGGCTACATTTAATTTAAACGTATCCTTAATAGGCTACGTTAAATTTCGATAACACATTATTGTCAGCATA
The DNA here is from genome assembly GCF_026213295.1 of Gadus chalcogrammus. Lineage (NCBI taxonomy): Eukaryota > Metazoa > Chordata > Actinopteri > Gadiformes > Gadidae > Gadus > Gadus chalcogrammus. Next base: position 9,083,965 of record NC_079413.1, read on the forward strand.
TAGGCACGGGGAAGCGTACGTTTGATTGTAATGTTAATAGTCCAACGTTATATCAACATGTCACAAGAGGAGAAATTAGCTGCTGACGGGGTAACTGTAGGAGCGGGGGTTGCTTTGTTGATTTCTTTATCTAGGGCTATAGCTGTGGTCAAAGCGGGAAGTGTGCGTTGTCTGGGCGGCTGCCTGAACTGAGCTGCAGGAAATTATGTTCACACGTTTCTTCATTCATTCATGAAGGCTATACCGGTGAACGGTGACGTCAGACTCACGCCCACCTACAAACCAATCAATGTCCACTATCAGCCTGTCCTCTCGGAAAATACGACCACGTAGGTGGTTTGCTCCGCCACAGATTACGACCCATTGGAATTTATCCAAAACGAGCGAACGAGGCCCTCCACATGTGCGGGGAACCCTTTCTCATCAAAATTACGTTCCCAGAGAACTATTCGGCATTCTCAATTACATTTGTCTAAAAAACGTTTTTTGTCCGTGATTACGTTTTATTGAACATATTGTAATGACCTCGCCGGTGACATAACGATGTCGAGTCATTAGTAATTGAAGGAACTTTTAATGGACCAAAACCAGGTCACTGAAACCCGTAACCAACGGCAGAAATCCCACCCAAAACAAACCCCGGTTACCCCGGCAACCCCCAACACGGTCTCACTCACGTGCAGGCCCCCACCCTCGTGTTCTTCCAAGGCCCTCCCCCAGCTGACCTAATGATTCGCCCCCACACACACACACACACAAGCACACACAAGCACACACACGCACGCACAGACACACAGACACAGACACACACACACACACACGCACACACGCACACGGTGCATTTCGCTGCTAAAACAACAACAAAAAAATATTCCCTCAAATAGTATTACTTTCAAAACGTTGGCCAAAATGGCCAATAATATCATTTTTTATTTGGGATGCTTCTAGGACATTTTGGGTGGATTTTGAACGGTATGTGGGGGGCACGTTTTTTGCAGGACCTGGCAACCCTGCGCTGTTTCCGTCTCCTTTTGACCTTTTGACCCCAGACTTCTGGGGGAATAGCTGAATCAATTCATTAGTCAATCAGAAGCATGTAAATATCTTCACGGTGGCGTAAGAGGACGAACAAGGTGTCCTTCAACATCTACTCTACCAGGCGATTGCAACGGTGCCACACATGAGCATATTCGAACATGTTTAATGGTAGTAATTAGCTGTCGAAATTGGAGGCCTTAATCAATACTGAGCAGCTATTGATTTGCTTCCCGATAAAGATTAGTCACAAATGACATGTTATTTAGCATCTACACGTTGAGCTGAGTCCAATGACACCAAGAACGACACTCTAGCTAATGGTAACATGTATTTTACATGGTACACCTAGGTCTAGGACATGATCTCGGTGTAGCAAGAGGTCGAGCTTGATCTCATTGGACTCAGCTTAACGTGTAGATGCTAATTAACATGTAATTTGTCAAAAATCTCCATCGGGAAGCAAATCTATAGCTGGTCATTATTGATAAAGGCCTCCAAAATTGACAGCTAATTACTACCCCGAAACATATTCAAATATGATCATGTGTGGCACTGTTGCAATCGTCTCGAAACGTAGATGTCAAAGGACACCTTGTTTGCTCTGTTGCACCGCCGGGAAGATATTTTTATACTTCTAATGGATTGATTCATATTTTAAGGTTCTCGGAGTGAGACTTTAAGTGGCTGCAGCAGAAGTGTTGAGACGAAAGATGATATCAAGAGATTTATAGAATATTCCCATTCACATTATGATTCTTCGTCGTAACATCCGACCAAACATCCTTTACATTCACAGAGCGAAGATTATGAAAGTCCAGGCTCAGCAAGTGCTCCATCTCGTTGCACCTGCACCCAGCGGCTCGCTTGCAAGATTTTGGCCTGAAGTTCTTCCCAGACCTATACCCTAACAGTCCAATATGCATATCTGAGAATCAGGCCTCTCTTCAATAATGACAAAATGTAATGAGAGAAATACAGATTCACTTTTTGTTATCTCATAAGCGGCGTGGTGCCGGCTCCTTTTGACCCCAGACTTCAAAGAGGTGGCCACAGGCCAGCGCTGTCTACACACATTAAGCCACAAATGTACACCTCCATCCCGCAAAAAATGGGGCCTAGAAACTAACCTCTGTCTTATGTACATTGACTGTACTGTTGGAGGTCACGCCCCTTTTCCAGCCTTTTCGAGATAGCTAGGGATGCTAAAATGTTTACACACATTTCCCGGGGCCCCGTGAACGACATATCCGAGATTTGGAGTTCTAGCCCTTAGAGAAAAAAAAGTTTTCCCAAATGGAGTGTCATTTGGACAAAGCCCCTCAGAAGTGTAGCCTGCAAGACCTAATGGTTCAGAATGTGGTGGAAAAACAGTTTTTGAGATAGGAAGGTCCTACCGCCCTGAAATTTTAATACCTTATTCTAGGGCCTAACTGGGACTTCCGCACCGAAACTTGGCCCGGTCGGACCCCGAGGGCAGGAAGGGGGGGCCCTTCCTGCCCGAAACTTGGCCCGGTCAGACCCCGAGGGCAGGCCCCCCCTTCCTGCCCTCGGGGTTCGACCGGGCCAAGTTTCGGTGTGGAGGTCCCAGTCAGGCCCTAGAATAAGGTATTACAATTTCAGGGCGGTAGGACCTTCCTATCTCAAAAACTGTTTTTCCACCACATTCTGAACCATTAGGTCTTGCAGGCTACACTTCTGAGGGGCTTTGTCCAAATGACACTCCATTTGGGAAAACTTTTTTTCTCTAAGGGCTAGAACTACAAATCTCGGATATGTCGTTCACGGGCCCCCAGGAAATGTGTGTAAACATTTTAGCATCCCTAGCTATCTCGAAAAGGTCGGCAAAGGGGCGTGACCTCCAACAGTACAGTAAATGTACATAAGACAGAGGTTAGTTTCTAGTCCCCATTTTTTGTGGGATGGAGGTGTACATTCGTGGCTAAAGGTGTGTAGACACAGCTGGCCTGTGGCCACGTTTTTGAAGTCGGGGGTCAAAAGGTCAAAAGGAGCCGGCACCACGCCGCTTATGAGATAACAAAAAGTTAATGTGTGTTTCTCTCATAACTTTTTGTCATTATTAAAGAGAGGCCTGATTCTCAGATATGCATGTTGGATGGCTAGGGTGTAGGTCTGGGAAGAACTTCAGGCCAAAATCTTGCAAGCGAGCCGCTGGGTGAGTTGCAACGAGATGGAGCACTTGCTGAGTCATTTCCTGTAGTGCTGGAGCCACAGGTTGAAGCGTATGCGTCCTTTGAGACCCCCTTTGATATATAAGAGACGCTATACAGCTTACTTAAATGTTGTCGACTCAGTCACCTATTGCATCACTTCCTTTGGGGCTTCGGCCTCCTAATTGATCATTGTAGTAGGCTATAATTGAATGCCCTCTTTCATATATATACCTCCACCACTGGGACGTGGGCAACAATTCTCCAAATCCATATGGGGAGGGGGGGGATGCTTGTGGACAGTAGGGGTTTACCCTAGACATAAATAGGAAGTAAAATCAGGAGAAGGAATGACCTCTCACAAATATTTATTGAATAAATTGTTTCAAATAACCCTCCCTCGTTAAATCAATGAGCTTGGTGTTTTGCTTTAAAAAAAAAGTTATAGAAGAAGTCTAAACTGCAGAAAATAAACACATCCAAGCTGCCTTTTAAGGATACCTTGGAATAACTGTCTATTTTTCAACCATCGGACCCTAGTTTACGACAAAAACAACCCAATTGACGGCAGCTCCTTTGCCGCGTGGTTTTTAGAGTTATTAGAGGGGGCGGTCGATAGCAACCACCATAGCAACCATGACGGTCAAGTGACTGGATTCAGCCCCGTTGAAAAAAATAGAATACCTCCCTACACACTCAGTAGTAGATTAATGATATTTAAATTATTATTATGACCATGAAGTCTTTATTTGCATGGGTTTACATTTCGTTGTGTAGCATGGAAAAATCTGAGAAACACTCCCATTCAGAATGCATTGGTTTACACTTCGTTCTTTGGAGCACGGTTATTTTTATTGATTTATTTATTTTCCGTTTTTGAGGAGTTGAGGATTTTTCTGCAATAATCCAAAATCCAATGGAAAACCCGTTGGCTTTTTGTCAAGGGAACCGAGGGCGACGCTCACTTCCGGGTTTGCCAACATACGTCATCCCTCTCCACCACTCTATACTGTAAAAACACATGTTCAAGTTGAATGATAATGCATGAATTTATTCTTTATTCTGCCATAGTAACACGGTAAATAAATGGCAAAAATAGGCTGAGAACGAATTCGTATTTACGATATTGTAGCGACCCTGGGACAATTAAATTGTTTGTGTGTTATGTGCTGCATTGTATTTCGTTGTCCGTTATGCCAGTTGTTCTGTGTGCATGTATTGTAATGTTCTTCTTGTCAATCAGTGTGAGGGCGAATCATTAGGTCAGCTGGGGGAGGGCCTTGGAAGAACACAAGGGTGGGGGCCTGCACGTGAGTGAGACCGTGTTGGGGGTTGCCGGGGTAACCGGGGTTTGTTTTGGGTGGGATTTCTGCCGTTGGTTACGGGTTTCAGTGACCTGGTTTTGGTCCATTAAAAGTTCCTTCAATTACTAATGACTCGACATCGTTATGTCACCGGCGAGGTCATTACAATATGTTCAATAAAACGTAATCACGGACAAAAAACGTTTTTTAGACAAATGTAATTGAGAATTCCGAATAGTTCTCTGGGAACGTAATTTTGATGAGAAAGGGTTCCCCGCACATGTAGAGGGCCTCGTTCGCTCGTTTTGGATAAATTCCAATGGGTCGTAATCTGTGGCGGAACAAACCACCTACGTGGTCGTATTTTCCGAGAGGACAGGCTGATACTGGACATTGATTGGTTTGTAGGTGGGCGTGAGTCTGACGTCACCGTTCACCGGTATAGCCTTCATGAATGAATGAAGAAACGTGTGAACATAATTTCCTGCAGCTCAGTTCAGGCAGCCGCCCAGACAACGCACACTTCCCGCTTTGACCACAGCTATAGCCCTAGATAAAGAAATCAACAAAGCAACCCCCGCTCCTACAGTTACCCCGTCAGCAGCTAATTTCTCCTCTTGTGACATGTTGATATAACGTTGGACTATTAACATTACAATCAAACGTACGCTTCCCCGAGAGGTAGACCTATGCCTACATGCTGACAATAATGTGTTATCGAAATTTAACGTAGCCTATTAAGGATACGTTTCAATTAAATGTAGCCTGTAATCCAAGAGGTAGCTTAAATAAATAACAACAAAAATGTTGAGAACGAACCTATTTGCAATATGTTCAATAGACGTAATCACGGACAAAATAACGTTAAATGAAACGTTTCCCGAAAGGGAAATATCCCTTAATGACAATAATGTGCTATACGTTGACATTTAACATATTTGGAATACGTTTCAACCAAACATAATCCTAGAGGTAAATGAATGGCAAAAAATAGGTTGACAACGAACGTATTTGCGATATGTTCAATAACACGTATCCACAGCCAAGATACGTTTTTCAGACAAAATACGTTAAATGAAACGTTCCCTGAAAGGGAGATATGCCTTAATGACAATAATGTGCTATACGTTGACATTTAACCTATCTGGGATACTAATCCTAGAGGTTAATAAATGGCAAAACAATAGGCTGACAACGAACGTATTTGCGATATGTTCAATAAAACGTATTCACGGCCAAGATACATTTTTCAGACAAAATA
>NC_079413.1:9099735-9132235 GCF_026213295.1 Gadus chalcogrammus
GGGTGTGTGTGTGTGAGTGTGTGAATGCGTGTGTGCATGAGTTTTTACGAGGGTGTGTGTATGTGAGAGAGCCCTGGATAGGGGTCTGGGAGAATAAAGAAGGTTCTATATAGGATTAGTCTTACTCAGACTCTTCTCAACAGACAACCATATATACTCAATCGCTCTGCCTCCCCCTCTCTCCCAACCTCTCTTCCCTCCCTCTCTCCTTCCCCTCCCTCGTGACCCTCTTCTCCTCCATCCCTTATTTCTTTTGCTCTCTCCCTGCAACCTTTTATCCTTTATCCCATCCATTGTGTCTTCTTCATCTCTGTCAGCTTGTTCTGCTAAAAGCCTTGAAGAGGTTTTCATAGGCAGACAAAATCAAACACACACAGACACACACATGAACACACTCCTACTAAAAGTATTGATCACTGACTATCCTTCTCTGGTTACTATTATAGCACACAAACACACTCTATCACACACACATATACGCACACACACAACACTCAAGTGCATTTACACGATTATGCATACACGCATCAGTTTACGCAAGTTTGCATTAAAATTGCAGTTACTCATGCATACACATGTGTACACACACAAACACACACACACACACACACACAATTTACCCTAACTGTTGGGTAAATTGGAGGGAAGTTTGCAGAGTTACAAATTATAAGTGATGGTTAGAGTAGGCAAAGTAGTCAGCATGCAGTCAGTGTGTGTGTGTGTGTGTGTGTGTGTGTGTGTGTGTGTGTGTGTGTGTGGATGTGTGTGTGTGTGTGTGTGTGTGTGTGTGTGTGTGTGTGTGTGTGTGTGTGTGTGTGTGTGTGTGTGTGTGTGTGTGCTTGGTTTGGGCTTCGCCTTAGTGTTTGTTTGTGTGAGAGTAATTGAGCCCTATTTGTGAATGTGTATGTGTGGTAGGGCTATAGTTTGTTTCTGTGTCATGTGAGTGCGTGTGTATGTGTTGTGTTTGTTTGGGGGTCTAATTAGGTTTTGTGTGCATTTGTGTGTGTGTGTGTGTGTGTGTGTGTGTGTGTGTGTGTGTGTGTGTGTGTGTGTGTGTGTGTGTGTGTGTGTGTGTGTGTGTGTGTGTGTGTGTGTGTGTGTGTGTATGTGTGTGTGTGTGTGTGTGTGTGTGTGTGTGTGTGTGTGTGTGTGTGTGTGTGTGTGTGTGTGTGTGTGTGTGTGTGTGTGTGTGTGTGTGTGTGTGTGTGGGTGCGTGTGTGTGTGTTTGTGTGAGTGTGTGCTCACACAGTTTCCAACTCAAGGTCAGACCCTAAGGGTACATACACATAGTGTAACAACATGTGACTGATAAAACCTCTGTGAGCGTGACTGGTACGCTACACTAGTCGTGTAGCCCGATAGGGGTATGTGGTTTCATGGAGGAATGTGTAGTGGATGTGGGCCATATAAGCGTTGGAGTGAACAGGCCAAGGGCTAGCCAGGCGGGGAATGCGCTATAGTTGAGGCAGTTCTCGAATGTTCGAGCACGGCGAGATTAGAAGAAGGAAAGTTCCTTGAGTCCTGCTAGGAAAATGTAATGCTGTGTGTTTATTGAATGCTAAAAGTTATTATAAATTTGGCAAACTATATTTTTGGTTTAGTTCCGTGCTTGAGCTTTTAGGGATTTCGAACGGGCAATTATAGTGTTAGTTTGCCTGCCAACTTTGGGTTATTTTCTGGGCAATCTAACATGAATAACTCATTCGGCAAAAAGGCTCTCATACGAACTAATTTATGCAGTTATTACATAATAAGATATGTTATGCATGCATATACCCACACCACATATATCAAGCTATGTGTGATTCGTTTTTTGATTTGTTAAATATTCATCCATAGATTCATATTCATCGCTGTTACCATTGCAATGGTAAAAAAAAAAAGTAAAGATACAGTATTCAAACTGTAATTGTTCTTTCAACAACCAAAGACTGTAAAATATGAAAAAACTATTTCTCGACTCCTTCCTTCTATTGAGTAGGCCTACTATGTTATATTAAATAAGCGGGTGACATTTTTCTTGTAGGGGTTACAGATAAGACCGGAGCTCCTCTTTGTCTCTCATTGTAATCCAATCATCAAATCCCTTCCGCCTCCACCAGCTCCGCCACCAATCAAATCCATTCTAGAGAGTGCTCCACCGTCGTCGGTCCCCTGCCTTTATTAGATCTCTTGTCGCGCGAGTGGCGTCTGGGCGTAGCTCACAGGAGTTAATGGCCCGGGTGGGGTTGGAGTGGCCTCTCTCCAGTGCTGCTTTAGTGTGGCTGCAGGTGTGCTAAATAAGTCTAACGACCATAACGAGGAACTGCCAGGGGCTATTATAAGAAAGGGGACAGGCGGGGACACTACAATAACCAGGATTCATTGGTTTAGTGTGCGTCGTACCTGCTGGATGAGGTTGTGCCGGCTGAATGGGAATGAGCAACTATACACACAAATAGTAGATCCACCAATATGCATCACAAAGCATAGGTGCACTTTCATTATGAAATACAAAGTATTTCATAATACATTTTCATAACACACACGCTCAAACACATACGACACAAACACACACACAATACCGCCCCCCCCCCCCCGCCCAAACACACAATAACACACACATACACTCAGACTCTCTCTGGTAGAACATAGATAAGGACTTACAGACATAAATCAAATCCAGTTGCAGAGGTGAGCATGCACACGCATACGCACACACGCACGCATGCACGCACACACACACACACACAACAAGCAGATAACTTTACCCCACATACACCACAAACTACCAACCTCAATTCGAAAAAAAAAAGTCCATTACGTTCCCCATAACGTTGAATTGATTGAGGGCACTAACAATCCAACCTTAGGACCCCCCTCACGCACACACACCTCAAAAAAACACACACACACACACACACACACACACACACAGACATATGCACATGAACATACCAACCCACACACACCATAAAAAAACACACGCACACACACACACACACACACACACACACACACACACACACACACACACACACACACACACACACACACACACACACACACACACACACACACACACACACACACACACACACACACACACACACCCCAATCCCCGCCCACACACAAACACCCATAGAGGAAGTCCAGTATGGAAAGCAGAGGGGAAAACTCCGCCATCTGAGTGCGTTTGGCGACTGCAATGCGGCTAGCTCCAACGCTTAAGCAGCCATTGATATTAAACGGTTAGCATATATCATGAGTTTAAATGCCGGCAATAAGACACCAATGCCCACTCACTAGCCACCAAGGTCAGCCTAGGAAGAGGACCCGTGTGGAGCCAGTTATCTGCAGCATGAGTCCGCAAAAAAACACAATTTGGAGATGATGATGATAATGTTGAAGTTGATGATTATTTTGTGGAATGGAAGCGGTGGGATTGCCCAATAGTTTGACAGTTCATCTCGACAACTTTGGCACTTCTCTGAATGGTAATTGCATCTCTTTTCTTAGAAAATGGCCCCATTTTAGACGCAAAGAGCTGCCACGAAGAAGCTGAGCTGAACTTTGACTTTGAACTGGGAAAAGCATAAATAATGGAGTGATCGACTTGGACTTGACTCGTTGTTTAACATAACTCACATGACTGAAATGCCCTGCCATCTATTGAACTACCTCTAGCTTATGGCAAGTCTAATAGGCTAATAATACTCAGCGAGTGCCCCCCTTCTGGCGACATCAGAGATAGTCTTGCACCAATTTAACTGACGCATATCTTTTTATGTCATCAGTCTTTTTCTCTTTTGTTATTTCTTACTCTCTCTCTCTCTCTCTCTCTCTCTCTCTCTCTCTCTCTCTCTCTCTCTGTCTCTCTCTCTCTCTCTCTCTCTCTCTCTCTCTCTCTCTCTCTCTCTCTCTCTCTCTCTCTCAGCTGTCACTTGATCTCACTCCTTATCTTCTCCTATCCTCTCTTATCTCCCCTAGCATCTCTCTCTCGCTCTCTCTCTCAATTACTTTCTCTCTCACTCTCTCTCTCCAGACCACGCTACTAAAGTATGTAGGTGTAACCCTAACTCATATATATATATATATGTATATATATAACTCATTAGGGCCCGACCGATTCATCGGCCTGCCGATTTAATCGGCCGATAATAGCCTATTTGAAAATAATCGACATCTGCCAAAAAGACGCAGATTACAACCGATTATTATTATTTATTTTTTTTTTTAAATGTTATTGTGCTTAGTATCCTGCAGATTGCGCTCCTACTCACCTTGCTAACTAACAACTTTAGCTGGAGTAAAAAAGAGGAGATGGAATTTTACCGTACAACATGAAAGCACGCACGCTCAGGCAGCTGCGCGCTCAGCTCACCAATGTACACAAGACGCGTTGTTTGAGCATTTTGTGCCTGTTTTTCTTTAGGTCTAGGGCCATGTTAATTTGTTATACTGTAGACTCTAACGGTGGGACCATACTGCTCAGCACGCACGTGTTAGTCACTGCTCACGAGCGCAGCACATTGGGAGTTAGTTATTTATTTTACATTTTACATTACTCATTTTTGACTGTAAATGTATTCTAAAACACTCAAAGGTTCTGCATTCAATTCACATATTCGTCAAAAGTGTTTAAAGTATATTTAAGGTATCAAAAACTACGTTTTATATGCTTTTTTTTGTTTTGTTTTTAATCGGCCGATTAAATCGTAATCTTAATTTTTCTCTGAAAATAATCGGCATCGGCACTCAAAAATCAATATCGGTCGGGCCCTATAACTCATATATATATTAAAACCCCATATTACCCCCCCCCCCCCCCCCCCCCCCCGGGATAAACGGTTGTCTTTGAAGTTCCCTCTGCACGCAATAGGATAGCGCTACAACCAATCAGAGCAACGAAGAAGATGACGTAGTCAGAGCGACGGAAATTTCAATGTGGAAGTGTTGCGAATGGTGGATTGAGAGAATGGAGACCAACGACGAAACTTTTACCACATCCGGTCGGCAAAACTCCGAATACATCTTTCTTTTCCAGGAAAGACTTCAGTGCAGTTCTTGCTTCATTTCTCAAAGAAAATGATAACTTCAAGTCTTGAAGAGTCGCGGCCAAAGCCGAGTCGAAAGACAGCTGTTCGCCAGCAGCAGCAGCCATTACTGTTTACCTTTAACACGGAACTGTCACAGCTCTGTCGTCATTCGGCTCGATACCGCCCCTCACGATCTGATTGGCCTGTCCCATTTTCTGTTTCCAGCAGCGAAAAACTACAACAGAAGGCTAGTCCTCCCTGGCTGCAAATTAAATTTGCTGCCGCTAGGTGCGTCTAGATTTCTAGGCTAGGAATCTAGAGCTAGAAACTTAAATATTCCGTTTCTATTGTCATACCAAATGGATATGTTTAACAAAAAAACAAGGAATTGAAAGCTACTTACAATAGGCCTAGGCTGCATTCATTTTCCCTAATGGCAGCAATGTTCCACTTTCAGCTTGAATTAACCAGTATCAAAACGTGTCTTCTTTAGTTTTCAGTTCCCTTGGTTTATTCGCACAGTTCGGGAGCAGCATTCAATCAGAATCAGAGCCCACATTAAAGCTGCATTTAGGGCGACTATCACTACCCAGCAGAAAAATAGATGCGCTATAAATTGTTTTGTATATAACAGTCACGAACATGGGCAGAGTTGTGGAAAAAAAGTTGACGGGAATTAAAGTGCTGCACATCGACTGTAAAAATGTAGATTATTCATCACAATAATTTTAATTCAGAAATCGAATAGGCTAATAAAGTCTGAATTGTGAGATAAAATTCAGCATTCTGATAATAAAGTCAGAATACTTGGATAAAATCCGAATTCGGATAATTAAATCCAGCATTAAAGGTTCATTTAAGAAGGCTCTCACCAGTCATTTGTCGCCTGGTCGCGGTGTCAAGTTTTTTTTTTAAATAGTTCACTAGTCGTAGCGCGCAATAATTTGCAGCGTCATAATTTTGAGAATTAAGAGAAGTAAGCATTCAGATTTCTCAGAATTCTCTGACACTGCAAATTAAAGCGCTACTAGTAGCCAACTAATTTCAGCGTGACTGGAGAGAACTTCCTTAAATTAACCTCTAATGCTAGATTTGCATGAACGCTATTGTGTGAATAGGGGATTATCACGCTGATACGTAGTACTTCCGCATTCGGTGATCTTTGTGCACTGTGACATCCGGTGAATCACTCATCACTCTGGCGAACCGATGATGGAGGACCGGCAGTTCATGAACTGAATGAATAAAGGAACTGAAAGAATAAAAGGATTTAATTCATTCCCTTTTTCTGAGAACATCATTTACTACATTACATATTAACATTATTTTGAATACTTTCAGGATGGACCGACTGGACTTTAAATTGATTATGGATGAAAGAGTTCTCATTCAATTATATACATGTCATTCAATATATACTGTACAATGTTTTCAGTATACAGAATTACAGCTCCGGAAAAAATGAAGGGACCACTCCAAATGTTCAGTGTCTCTCGTTTTAATATTTATATATTACCGGTATATTTAATATTTATAGGTATATCTTGAAGGGTGGTATAATCAGCGTTGCCCCACTGTCAGCTAGTGGCTTCTCGATGGTGAAACCCTTGTCTGCCATGCAGCCATCTCCTGGCTCCAGTAAATCCAGCAGTCCACTTCGTTCAGACAGCTCTCGGTCAGAGATGGAGCCGGTGAAGAGACTTAACACAAAAGTCACAGCACTACAAGGGGCCATCCCAATCAAGGCCTCAAAGGTTGTCGTGTTCTTGTAAGAGGAGAAAACCTCAGACTGGAGGGTGAGGGATGATGGATTCTGGCATCGCACCCCGGTGCAGTCGATGATTACCCGAACATCTGGACTGTACTGCACAAATTTGCTTGGCATGGTGTTCTTGACTTGCTGTTAACTCATCCAGATGGGGAGGGAGCCAAGGAGCAGGTAACGGTAGGTGGCCCACGTTATAACAACACGGGAGACAGTGGACACACTGACCTGAACCATGTCAGCCAGCACCTTCTATTGCAGGCCTGCAGCAACCCGGCAGCAGAAGAGAAAAAAATCATCGCGTTGGACTGGGAGAAATGGGTTCAAATGTTTGTTTCTTTTTCTGATCGTTCGACCAATAAACCAACATGGAGGCAGATGGTTGAATAGCCTCCCAGAAGTCACAAAAAACAGAATCTGAATCTGGTGTAAAAAAGGATGTCCTTGTCTGAGACACAAAATCTGTGAAAAGGCACTTGACCCACCTTCAGCTGTGACAGCTCTCGTTAGCTCCTTGACTGTTTCTTCCAATTGCTGTATGCGTGCAGCAGCAGCATCCAGTGCACCTGTATGAGATGAGATGAGAAAAAAAATAAGAGCCTATTCTGTGATTAAACCATAGGTAGCACATCCTGTCAGGTAGGTGGTTTAAGAACAGTATGGGGTACTAGTTGGCCAATATTTCAGAACACTAACAAACACACTGACAAACCTGGTTTAGGAGCAGAACCGAAATCATGTTCTGTCATCACCACCGAAGCTGCGATCTCCTCCATCAGCTCTTCTTCTTTATTTATTTTAAAGATTGGCCCTTCATCCCGGCGAACCGCTTGAATCCACATCTTCCTTAGACTCAATTCAGTTGGGAATCCATGAAAACTTAAGCAGGGTTGGCGTTGTTTGTTAGATGTACAAAGTGGCGCAAACTGCGCCGGAAGTGTTCATGCACAACGAAGACAAATCCCGCCAATAGAACCCGGAAGCGTGATAATCCCCTATTCAACCCATGCAAACGCTCACACGCCACACTTCGTATTTCTCACTCAGAGAAATTACCAGGATAGCGCCCACCAATTTGGGCCGCTATTTAAAGGTTGGGTATGGGATTTGCGAAACGCCAGCAGATTTTGAAAATCCACAACTCAAATGGTCCTACCCCCTCTCCTTCAACGCTGACTCTGATTCCACCAATTCCAAGTACATAGACGCGCAATCATGCACGAGCGAACAGATGCGCGAGAGCGAGCCATTATCTAGTTAGCTAGCTCCAGTAGCTACCGCAGGATAACAACAAACAGAAGCTTGCTCTGGGTCACGAGCTTTGAGTATGTGCACGAAGGGGTCGCGCGGGGAGCGGGGGAGGGGGAGTGCAGTACGACCGTTTGATTGACGTACTTACTGTCCAATGCCACTCGGTGGGTCTGGAAATCATTAACTGGAGTTTTTCGAGCCCTGCCCTTTCCACAGATGATTGACTTGTTTAATTTTCATGTCAGTACTTCTAACTCAGTGGCTGTAAGTGGGTTATGATAAGGATTTCAAGTAATTTTGCAAAAATGGCCAAAAAAGAGATTCCATACCCAACCTTTAAGTGTTACAGGTAGGAATCAAATGTGTTTCCCGTACGTAGGGTAGGCCTAACCATACGTCCTCTTTTTCCCGGACATGCCCTCTTTTTGAGACACTTTTAAAAAATGTTTTGCGGAATTTCAAAATCGTCCGGTATTTTATTAAAGCCTCATACATGTTCACATTGAATTTGCGTTGCGTTTCTCTGGGTCGTTCACAAACTAGTTAGGCTACGCCCTCCCCTACTCAGTTCTGTTCGCTTTGCATTGGTGGAAGTGAGTAGGGGGAGTGGTTAAGTAGAGCCTTCAGATAGGACGGTTTGACACGACGGTAACTCAGTTACCGTTGTGTTTTGTATTTATTTTTTTACCATTATTGTTTTATAGGGACAAACATTAACAAATGTATCATACAGGAGATTGATAAAGTTCTATCTAGACTATTGAACAGAAAGAAACACTTGGTCATACTTTACACACTTTACCACAGCATTGACCTACTGAATGCCACAGATATATTTTCAGCATTGGACTGAATGCCACATAAATATATAATTATGTTTTTGCACGTTTGCAACGTTTAAAAGCTCATGGTACAAAGTTCAAGTATATGCCTCTACTTGTATTGCTTAAGCCAATAGCCTTTTGAGGCAGTGTTTTTTCTGAATATTAGTGTTAAGGGCCAATAATGCTTGCTATCATATGTTAATTACCATGTCTGTGGACACATTTGTTATGCAGACACATGTTAATATAAAAAAACAAATTGACTTATGATGGTGTAGCCATGCATCTTGTTTTATTGTTAATATGTCAATTTGTTTTTTATTGAAAATACTTTGTATAGATGAATTATCCCAAAACTTGTCATGGTAACACCTTAAATAAATAAACATGACTTAACATGGCAGATACCTGTGTATTGTTTATCATATGCGGTAAGAGTGTAACGTTTTCAACGAGTTCCTTGGTAGAACCCACTTCCAGTAAAAATCACTTCTGATGGAAAAAAAGATGCATATGAAAAACACTTTTCTTATTTGTTACTATTATATTGTTTAAAATGTACGCATATATTAAAAATATATAGCGTATAAAGTGTCTGGTAAAAAAGATGAGTGGCTGGTAGATTTTTAAATCTACCTGCCTGGCTGGTGGGCAAAAAAGTTAATTTCCAACCCTGGTGTGTGTGTGTGTGTGTGTGTGTGTGTGTGTGTGTGTGTGTGTGTGTGTGTGTGTGTGTGTGTGTGTGTGTGTGTGTGTGTGTGTGTGTGTGTGTGTGTGTGTGTGTGTGTGTGTGTGTGTGTGTGTGTGCGAATACTGTGTTTATGTGTGTGTGTGTGTGTGTGTGTGTGTGTGTGCGAATACTGTGTTTGTGTGTGTGTGTGTGTGTGTGTGTGTGTGTGTGTGTGTGCGAATACTGTGTTTGTGTGTGTGTGTGTGTGTGTGTGTGTGTGTGCGTGTGCGTGTGCGTGTGTGTGTGTGTGTGTGTGTGTGTGTGTGTGTGTGTGTGTGTGTGTGTGTGTGTGTGTGCAGGGAGGTGCTTGTGTGTGTGCTTGTGTTTATATGTATTTGGGTGTGTATATCTTCAGTATTCCTTGTGTCTAAAACATAGTTTTGTTTACATGTGTGTGCTTGTATTAGTGCAACGGTGTGCTTATGAACATTTGTGTGCGGGTACAAGTGAGCGATGTGTCTTACATTCCAAGCAGGCCACTGTGACCTTGACCAACGCCGCAATCAATCGATATCTGCGCTCAATCATAGTAATAACCACTGTAGCCAATGAAGGGTTTTAGTGATTCTTCATTATATCAAGGCTCAACACCATTATCAGCGTCATTACAAATTAGAGGAACATAAGAAATAAGAGTCAGCCAGCGAAAGACCCACACTACCATGCTAGCTTTAAGCTCGCTGTTGGGAACATCGCTGATGTAAAATCAGGAAATTAATTAACACTCTTGCCTGAATAACCGATTATGTTGTCTGTCCAAACAAATGGCAAATTGCATCACAAACAACTGGGTTTGTTTGTATGAAGTTTGATAAGTTTTGACTTTTTCTAGTTATTTTAACATTACTTTGGGGCTATTCCTCTCTGACTGTGTAGCTTTTAGTGGTTGTGCCACAAGGGGCTTTATAACTAATGTCTGTGTGAGTGGTGACTACGGTGTAGCCTTCATGAGTGTTTTTGATGGTTGGAAATCAATGATGGTTGTGTGAGTGGTGATGACGGTGCAGCCTTTGCGGGTGTAGTTGACTGTGTGAATTGAGTGATGGCTGTGTGAGTGGTGCTGATGGTGTACCCTTCATGGGTGGAGCTGACAACGTGAAGTGACTAATGGGAAACAACGGTTATTATGAGAAAGGCTGAAATGAATGAGCGTTGGGTGGCTGATGATGACATGGCTAATTAATTCAGCAATTATTATCAATGTTATGAAAAGCATGTCTTGGTGACAAAGATGGTGATGTTTCATTCATGATCATCACCGCAGCAATTAAAACTACAACAACGACATTAGGAATTACATTAATACATTTTAATTTCTTAGTAATTAGTATTAGTAACATTAGTAAACAACATTAGTGTTTTAAAAAATAGTAAAAACTCAAAGAATGGTGACGAAAACCACCTCAAACTATCACCTGGTCCTGCTGTCTCACACTGGACTGGGTCTGCACCAGGCCAGAGGGTTCAGAACCGAACGGTACTTGATAAATGAACCAACGGGTCCAAACACCCAAGCTGTCACCCATAGATCTTCATACTGCATCCTATATAACATCAAACCAATCTTTTCTTCTCCCCCTAACCTTGTATGTGTCCCCCTCCATCACTCTGTCTTGTTTAATCTGTTGGTGGTCACATCGGATCCTGTCTGACTCTGCAGCACTTCCTGAGAGATCCTGATGGCTCTATGTATCTTACGTACTTGACTCAAAATGAAAGATGCGTTCCAGAAAATCACTCACGCATGCACATCGTTATAACACACTCGCTCACTTTCACACAAAAGTAATTATGTGGACACTTGCGCACACCCACAGACACGCCACATTGTGTTCACATTCAACACGCCCCAGTTGGCATGGCCAAACAGATGCCGTTTGTCGCTTGATTCTTCCCAGTGTTTCCATGGATTTACCAATCTTCTGCCCTTCATCTCTGACACTGAAGAAAAAAATCCATAGATGGATTCTGTCTATTTGTCTATAGACAAGAAGAGACTCTATCTGCCGCTATCCATTTCCTGTCTTTTTGTTCATTCTTTCAACTTTCCCGGGGCGCGAGCCATCCATATCGAATTATTTTGTCTCTCTCTCCCTATTTCTTTCTTCTCCACGCTGCGTCATGGCAGCGAGAAAACAAAAAATGCTGATGCAGGGGCAACAGGATATGCACGTAGCAGACAGCAAAGATGCTGTTTCATTCTCACTCCCGAACTCCTCTTTTTCTGACATTGGCCCTCTTTTCTCCTGTCCGTCCTTGGCTACTTCCTTCTCTTCTCCGCCATCGTGCATTAGAGATGTCTCCTGCTCCCATTCTATCCAATTGTTTTCTATATCCATCAGGCCCAGATGGAATGATCTCAAGACGTCAAAGTTAAGGGGGAACACGTTGGGTTCCCTCATATTCTCGCCTCGTCTCTCCTCAAAAGTGGTTGATGCCGTCGAGTTGACGTCCGTCTCACTGTGCTCCATCGCCAATCATCCAACATTATCCTGACATTGACATGCCCGTGCACACACACAGCAGACACACATACAACCTCACCACACACCCACTACCCTCACTCACACATGGACACATACACACAAATGCATACATAGACCCAACGCTACCCGTGCACATCAATTCGCTGCACATTGCATGCGCTCACCCATGCATCTTAATTGTCCTAATCATTTAAGTATTTAAGCCTGATTTCTGAATTTAAATACTGAATCTAGAATAGTCAGATTGCATAACCCAGTGTCGTAAAATTGTAAAACATGTACAAGCGTTTGGTGATGAAGGATGCTGATGGAGGCAAAATGTCCCAAGGCCATGGTTCGGTTACATTCAAGCATTTCCATCTTTGAGCACAAGGACACGATGACAACTGTATTCCAAGAAGTTCATCCGTCCCATCTCTCCGATACCATGACAACAGGCTCTCCCACTCATGTGAAACTCAAACAAACTCCATAGAGCTCTTTCCTCTCTCTCTCTCTCTCTCTCTCTCTCTCTCTCTCTCTCTCTCTCTCTCTCTCTCTCTCTCTCTCTCTCTCTCTCTCTCTCTCTCTCTCTCTCTCTCTCTCTCTCTCTCTCTCTCTCTCTCTCTCTCTCTCTCTCTCTCTCTCACCTGTCTGCCCTATCTTACAAGTCCAGATGTGGCTTATTGATGCTGACATTGAAGGTTCTTTTAAGCTCTCTTAGCCCTCCTTCCCTTTCAAATCTCCCTCTCTCTCTCTCTCATTTTCTCTCTCCCTCTATTTATCTTCTCTCTTCCTCTCTATCTCTCTCTCTGCGCTCCTCTCTCTCTCCACTCATCTCTAAAACTCTCACTGTGTTTCTTCCCTTTCATCCCACTCCGAATTTGGTTTTCCTTTTCACATTCACCATCTTCCTCTTCTTTCCTCAATCACCATTTCTTTCTTTAATTCTTTAATTCTTTAGTTCTTTCGTTCTTTCGTTCTTTCTTCATACTCTCCACATCCGCTCTTATGGAGGCCACACTCAGAAATAAACCAAGTGTATCAGCTAAGCCTTTTATTTGCATGGTTCTTTAAATATATTAGGTTTAGTAGCCTTAATTTTAAGTGCAGTTTACCCGCGCTTCAGCAAAATGTCTCCGGTGGCCACCAGACTCCACACAAACTATCCCACATATCTTGACATATTACCCCTTCAACCAGACCTTACAATTAGTGAGACGATAACCCACCTCACCCACCAAATAGCACCTGACCAAACCAGAGGTTGTTTGAAAATCAGCCTTCAAAGTTATCTTTGGGAAACAGAGGCACCAGCTTGTGGAGAATTTCTAATGCTATTCATTTCGAAGATGGTCGATGGCCCTGCAACTGTTGATAAGGATAACACCCATTTAAACAACCCTCCCCCGGCCACTAAATGTGGCATACCTTCTCTCTCTCCCCCTATTATTAAACTATTTTCAATGGAGGTCAAAGTTTACACAGTTTGTACTTTCAATTGTACTCTCACTACCCCCATGCCTCTATTGTACCCTCTGTTCTAAACCTCTGTCTGCTCTTCTCTTCTCTCTTCTCCTCCCACCATCATGTTTCAAAGTCTGAATGACCTCCGACCCCCAAGAACCATTCCTTAAAAGTGACACCCAGCCACCCGGCTGAAATGGCAAACATCATTGATAACTTAAGTTTCAGAGGTGGAGAAAAAGAGAGGATAGAGAGAGGGACAGAGCGAGAGAGGAATGAAGAGGGAAGCAGGTTGTGAATGGAGTAGAGTTTGATCAAAGACAAACGAGATCCCCCAAATCTTAGGGTTGAAAGGGGCCTTTGCGAAAAAAAAATAGCAGAAGAGAAAGAGAGTGAGGGGATGTTAAAGCAATACAGAGAATAAGAACCCGCCAAGAGCTACTTATCATTATTTCTGTTGTACAACAGATGTGAGGGGGTCTTAGCGACAAAAGCACAAACACACGCACATACAAACACACACTCACACACGCCGTACACAAACACAAGGCCGCAAAACAGAGGCACTTAATGTACAAACACACCCCAGTCACACTCCCACGGCTACACAATCACACACACACACACACACACACACACACACACACAAACACCCACACACACTCACTCGCCCACATCCATCTGGCCCCCTCCCATCGAGGCTTGTACATGTCTCTCACGTATCCAGGAAGGCTCTTCATTCTAAATCCCGTTTCTCCCGAACACGATCTCCCCGAAAGGTCAAGGAGGAGAACATTGCATTCACACCAGCCGGCAGAACAACCGGCTTACGCTAGCGCCGACTCTATAATCATTCTGTTACATTCATATCCATAACGCCCCTCGACCTTCAGCTGCTGCGCAGTCCTGGAGTACTCTAGGGGACTGTGTTTAGAGCGCCATGTTTTATGGTCAGGGTTTGACGACCTCAGAGGTTGTAGTGATTAGGGGTGTTTGACCGATCAGTCTGACGGTTCTGGGTTATGAATCCCTATGTCAACCGTCTAAACTGGAGATGCCCTCAACCCTATACTGGCCCATTGATGACGTACAGCCGGCAGCTTGGGATAACAGCGAGTGCCGATTAGTTGGATGAATGAAATGGACAGATTCTTCCCTTCCCCATACACACAGTCACTGTGATGAGGGCATTGCCAAGTGTGTGGCTCTACATCGCTAGCCAAGTGTGTCTTCATGCCTGGATCACTTTGAAGGGTTTTTTTCACACTGCTGCATGCCCCGATTGGGAATGTACCCCAGCCAATCCGCACGCCCTCCTACCATCTCATTCATCCCCTAAGTGTTTATCACTAATTTCATTTAAAAGACCTGAGGGCAGGAGGGGAAGTGGAGAGAGATATGAGACAGAGGGCAGACCGTGCTGCACTGCTGCTGCGGCGTACTGCGGTGAACCCATAAGAGTTAGGAGGCTGTCAGGAGGCATGAGATTGGCCTTTTGTTTTGCTGTCCGCAAACAGCTGAATCACAAAAGAGAGACGGAGACAGAGTGAAAAGGAGACAGTGAGGAATACAAAGGTGTAGCATCCAGAGGAGTCAGGTGTGCTTCCTTGATGACTCGGCGGACCGAAGGAAAGGGAAATTGAGACAATTAAAGATTTTGAGGACAAGGGGAGAGAGAGAGAAAGGGAGAGAGAGAGAGAGAGAGAGAGAGAGAGAGAGAGAGAGAGAGAGAGAGAGAGAGAGAAAGGGAGAGAGGGAGAGAGAGAGAGAGAGAGAGAGAGAGAGAGAGAGAGAGAGAGAGAGAGAGAGAGAGAGAGAGAGAGAGGGGACAAATGGCGGACAAGGTGAGTGACCAAGGGGAATTAGAGAGTGGGAGAGAGATCAGGGGGAGGGAGCAAGGGTCGCATGGTGAGAAGAGCGGAAGAGGATTTCAATTTGCAAGGACAGAGCAGAAATGCTACGCGGGGAAGTTTGCTGTTGGAATGAGGCAGCGGAAGACATTTAAAAAGAGTAGAACGAGTTAGAGAGCGAAGGAGAGAAGGGGGTGGATGGGAGAGAGGGAAAGCAGGAGCTGCAGAGGGAGGAGGATGGGAGGGTCGGAGGAGAGATATAAGGAAGTGGAGAGGGAGGAGAGACAGGGGCCCTAAAGGGTCAAGCCAAGCAAAGGGGAAAATGAACAAGAGCCTTTGAGATTCAGTGATTATTAATAGTCATAGTTTGATTATAGCTGGAGTGGCCTCGCAGAAAGGTGATCGGGGACCCTCGCAACACAAGACCACGAGCGCCTTCCGTCCTTTCTTCTTTCTATTTTTAAATCCTATAACAGTTGGCCAAGGGGCCATATAAAACCAAACAGGCACAGTCTCAGGTTCCGCACCACCACCACCTCTATCACTACCACTACCACCACCGCCTCCTCCAGACACCCCCTCCAGGTTTACTGCCCCTCGATCGCCTCTTCACTGCTCACACCCCTCCAACCAGGTAGGAAAATACATTTGACCTCTTACGTTACATTTAGGCACGCTGTAGGCTTCATCGAGCTAAGTTTCTTTGCAGAGAGAGAGAAAGAGAGAGAGAGAGAGAGAGAGAGAGAGAGAGAGAGAGAGAGAGAGAGAGATTAAAAATTAAACATTTATATTGTTTAGCCTGTGGTTATATATATCTAGTTATATTGAAAATGACATTAACAGATGACAAGCGAAAGTCAAAACGCCTTTGACAAAACACTTGCCATGCTGGAGTCTATACAAGTCACACACTGTTTAATTGATCCAACAGCGAGGAGTAAAGTTACCGTTTCAAAATTAAAACACAGGTTTTAGACTCAAGTCTCGAGACACGGTTGCAAGGGATCCAGCTCACAGAACCGAAACCTTTTAACACAACAGGTGTAAGGGAAGGGCCGCTATTCTCTAAAGCCTCCTCTGTGGACTGAGATTAGATTAAGATAAAGCCCTTCGTATATACACACGGTAATTGCTTTTGGATAGCAATAGTTTACGAAAGTAAATTAGGTAGAAAATAAGGCATAGGTGTTATTTTTCTTGTTTGCTTTTCAGCAGATCCTTTGGCTATGTGTCAAGGTCGCGGTGTAATTACGCGTAATGGGATCGATTGACGTCGCGGTTCAGTGAGCTATGAGAAATTGGGGTTGAGGAACAGCGAGCGACGATAGATAACCGGCTGTGGAAAAGATGCGAGCTCTGTCAACTTCATATTCCGAAATCTTGAACCCTGTCGAGAGTCGATAAACACAGCGCGAACGCACATCGTCTTCACGTGAATAATCGGGGACGGCGAAACGCTAGAGGGAATTTGCGGCGAAGGATTATTACAGATGGAGAGACACATGTTGTTGTTCGTTGGGTGCCACAATGAAATATGGATGTCCTTAAAGACTGTTAATGCAAGACTAATGGATGCAAATGAAGGATCAGTTGGAATTAGCATTGTTTTTTGGGTAATATTTTATGTAAATGTGTCTGATTATGATTGCTTATTAAGAGCGTGCAGTGTTTGCTTTAGGGCGTGGGAGTAGCCTTTGTGGCCCTGGCTCAATTCCCTGCCGCTTGATATTTGGAATTGGATTATGAGTAATGACTTTCATGAGTCACTCATTTTTTACTTTTATTTTTTGTTGTTGATGGTTTTAACAACTAGACAATACAAAAGATCACGCCACATTTAGACACACACACAAATCAACACACAGATCCACATTGAATGCACACATGGAAACACACACACACACACACATACACACATACACACACACACACACACACACACACACACACACACACACACACACACACACACACACACACACACACACACACACACACACGCATGAACTCACCGACTCACACACAGATGCCTCAAACAAGCATATCCACATAATATAGAACACATAAACACACACACACACTACCCAATAATAAATAACACTCAAATAAGTGCGTTTATGGTAGTGTCTGTGTTATTTTTTGATGAACTGATCTGGTTCGATAGGAGAATGAGCAATTCCCTGATAACTAAAGACCCTCTTAACCTCTTAACCTATGCTTGTGTGTGTGTGTGTGTGTGTGTGTGTGTGTGTGTGTGTGTGTGTGTGTGTGTGTGTGTGTGTGTGTGTGTGTGTGTGTGTGTGTGTGTGTGTGTGTGTGTGTGTGTGTGTGTGTGTGTGTGTGTGTGTGTGTGTGAGAGAGTGTGTGTGTGTGTGTGTGTGTGTGTGTGTGCGTGTGTGTTTTTGTGTATACCTTGGTTCAATCCTGGTTCGAAACGCTAGTTGGGTGGGGGGAGATGATTGAGGCAAGTTGGTGAAAAAGGCTTGTTATTGAATTCATCGACTGCTTTCAAGCCTGTGGAGATAACTATAGGTTCAGGTTAAGACCTCATAGCATTTTCTGTGCATATTCCTCTCAAAGAGTCTGGTTAACGATTGTTGACATGATTCAACAACCGTCGAACCATGCCAAAGAAAACTACCAAACAACCAAACAACCACCCACAAACTAAGCGAGCAGCCATCCAACCAGCCAACCAGCCAGCCAACACAGTGCAATAGCATAGAGTCAAAGTCAAAGTCAAAGACTTTACCTCTATGGGATGAATATAAGGTACCATGTATTAACTTGGCATAAAACAGAGCAGTTCAGCTGTATGCTATGAAATGACGAGACACCTCCTACACATGGTTCGAGGGTGAGAGAGAGAATTGTGACCACATGTCTTCAGTGGATCAGGAACCTTCTCCTTCTGAATACTTCACCTTTAGCCTCCCCGCACACCTTTCTTCCCATTTTTATATTCCAAAGATTCTCTCTCTCTCTCTCTCTCTCTCTCTCTCTCTCTCTCTCTCTCTCTCTCTCACTCTCTCTCTCTGTCACTCGCTCTCGTTTTCACTCTCTCTTTCGCTCTCTTGCAAAAAGCCACAAACAGATTACCTCATATGTCATGCAACTGTTTGCAGCAGGTGATGGTGATTGTGTCTAATTACAATCGATGGACATGTGGCAAAATATAAATACATGAATGTCATAAAATTGAATATCTTACTGTAATGATCACGTCCAACAGCTGCAGAGACACTTTGACTTTTTTAAGTGTTTTGGTGAACTTTAAGATTAACGACCCCCTCAATACATGTTATTATTTATAAGGTTTAGACCGTTTAAAATATAGCTTCCAGTCTTGCCTTGTACATTCTGAGAGCCACCTCTGTAACTTGTCTAATCCATGTCCTTCCTCCTGCCCCATCATGTACTATGAGGGCCATTGTTCTGAAGCCTTGGTAAGAAATCAGGCATAGCACGTGATTCACAAATGTTGAAAACATTATATGTGAAGAGTTTTGATACTAGAAGACATCCAATTACTTTTCTTTGAAATACAGAAATGCAGTGTCTTTTGCTTTTGACAGCAGATGCAATTCAACGCTGTTTCTTTTATTTGCGACTGAACCACTATCGTTCTTTATTGCTGCACCACAGATGAACTCTCATTTACGCCACCATGGGACCCATCTCTGAGTCTTTAACCAGAACACTGTGAAACATCTATCTACAACACACTCTCGGGAATCGCTCTAACCTCAACAACCCGCTGAGCAAAAGCTCATTCTTAGGTGTAAACTCTCCGAAGCTCCCACTCCACTATAATCGATTCACTAACAGTGGCATCTTTCTACACCTCACCTACGTCGCCGGCTTTATTTTGAATATGGTGAAATCAAATAAAACACACCTGCATTGAATTTTCATGCTCTCATGTAAAAGTAAATTAAGAAATGTTTTTGGGGGGTACTTCACGAAGTCCCTGCGTCTCCGCGTTGAGCCCCCACGCCCACCGCCTCCATCAGAGTGAATCGATGGGCTCCTCTTTGTCATGCTCATCCTCTCCATTCCAGTGTGGATTGTTTCCCTAGCCTCGGTTCGAGGCGAGTTAAAGGTCAGGGAATGAAGGTGGTGCCGCTGTTACCGTAGCATAAAGGAGGCACGGCCGTACAATGTCCCCTGTATTGATCTCAGTGTGTGTTTGTGTGTGTGTGTGTGTGTGTGTGTGTGTGTGTGTGTGTGTGTGTGTGTGTGTGTGTGTGTGTGTGTGTGTGTGTGTGTGTGTGTGTGTGTGTGTGCTACTGGAAAAGATAACGTAGTACATCCACAGTAGAAGAGTGTGAGTGTGTGTGTGTGTGTGTGTTATCAACAAAGGAAAAGTGCGTAGGTGTACGTAATCAAATGCTCTCCCAACAGATATTAGTTTATTCATGTGTGTGCGTGTGGGTGTGGGTGTGCGATTTACTTTTTCCGTCCCTTAAAGTTAAATTGTTTCCCTCCTCAAGATCCCAGGGTGACAAATTCATAAGCAGCAGATCACATTTTCTCACACACACACATCTTCACACACTTGATGCACACACTCTCCCTCAGAGTACACACAAATTGCACACAAACATAAACACACACACACACACACACACACACACACACACACACACACACACAACACAACACACCAACACAACCCCAACCTCCCCCCCATCAATCGGACCCCAGCATACACACTGAGACAGGTGTCAGGGGCCCTTGGATTCCGGCCTCCTCCTCGGGGGTGTGAGACACTGGGAGCCGGGGTTGGGGCCCTGGCTGAGAGTGTTCCATTGCTAGGGGTCAGCCCCCTGGCTTAGTGTCGGAGCCCTGCTTGCTATTTGAGAGGCAGCACAACACCTAGCAGCTCTGGCACACCCCCGCTGGTGACGCCCATGGAGCTAGTACGCTCGCCGTTCAAGATCACACACCTACATGCATAATCACACCACACACACGCACGTAGTCACATACCAGTAAATGCATAAACACACACACACACACACACACACACTCACGCACACACGCAGATATGCACAGACACACACACACACACACACGTCTCCTGGGACCTGCAGATATCACACAAAATATAGGCAGGCGTAATCTATCTCTCTCCCTCTCTCCCTCTCTCTCTCTCTTTCTCTCTCTCTCCCTCTATCTATCTATTTCCCCCTTTCTCTGTTTTCTTTCGCTGTCGCCCCTCTGTCTAATCTTCCATCCGTTCCATCTCCCCCTCCTTCCTTCCCTCCCTCCCTCCCTCCCTCCCTCCTTAGTCAATTTCTGTTTCCTATTTACCTTGGTCAGATCTTATCATCTCTAAGGGGAATTGAGCGGATGTCCCACATTGCAAGCGCACACACACTCACACACACACACACACACACACACACACACACATACATACTCAACCGACCGTCACAGCCAAACCTTGCCTTGTCCCAATCCCACCCACAAACCCCCCCCCCACACACACACACACACACACACACGTATACACACACACAAACCTTTCTTTCAAGCACCGCTCTACCTTGACTGTTACTAATTCATCCTCTCTCTCTCTCTCTCTCTCTCTCTCTCTCTCTCTCTCTCTCTCTCTCTCTCTCTCTCTCTCTCTCTCTCTCTCTCTCTCTCTCTCTCTCTCGCTCACCTCTCTCCCACCCTCGCTTGTCCTGATTTCCCGCTCCATTTGGAGAGTGTCACCTGCATGTCTCTCTGTTCTCACTTCTCCCTCTCTCTGCTCTCTGTTCTCCACATAACATTATTTATCTGAACTTGTGTTCTTCTCTTTCCCTCTCCTCCTCCTCTATCTCTCTATATCTCTCTCTCTCTCTCTCTTTCTTTGTCTTTCTTTGTCTCTTTCTCTCTCACCTGCTTAATCCTTCTCTCCCTCTCTCCACTTTGATTTCCTATACCCACACCCCCTTCTGCAGAAAAAATGGCAATGACTAGCATCCTCAGTGCTGATGACATCAAGAAGGCCCTGGATGCGTTCGCAGGTAAGCTGCTAAATTCACCATGTATTTATCAACGAATTATTAAAGTAATGAATCAAAGAGGTTTGACACGGAGCATATTCAATTATTTGACTGTTATATGTTATGCTAAGAAAATAATGCTCTCATCTCAAACTGAAAGATGCTCCAGACATATGGTCAAACATACCAAGACTAGCACTATTTTTATTGATTAACTTTTAGCCTCTTCATAACTTAGAAATGTACAGTTTGCTTCTCATTCGGATGCTGTAGCTCAGCCCACTCACCCACTCACCCACTTGCAGCATTCCAAGCTCCTGCAGTCTACACTAAATTGTAATTACTTCTAAGTATCCTCTTTTGACACAGGCATTAACATGGAAGCTGTTCATGATCAACTATATCAAAATGAAAATAAGAAACAAAAAGTGTGAGGGAAATAAAACCATGTTGTAGCAGCCAATTCATACCCAAAGCCATTTATATTGCTTTCCATAAGGAATAAATCACATTAAAAATACATTAAAAGGACATTAATTTAAAGACATAAAAGACTTTAAAGAGAGAGAAAGGCAGAGAGACAACTCAAATATACCTTAATTTACATACTGAATCGTTTTGTCACCCTGAAAAGAACAGACATCATTTTCAATCCAGCACCGTACATGATCGATTTAAATCTGCACTGCTAAAATAAATGAGTAGCCCTTCATTGTCTCCGAGGTCCCTGTCTCCCTCCTCTCCTTCGTACGTCCTTACACACTCCTTCAGAGGTGTCCACACAAAGCTCACAGCAATCAGGCAGGGCCGTCCGAGACCGCGGAAAGGATGTTGAAACCTGCTGACTTTTTACTTCGGCGTAAATGCTGTTGAAGCCCCGGCACACATGAGATCTGTTGGATGTTCTGCTACGGTATAATGAGACCGTTCACATGAGAGAGGTCTACATGCTAACTCCGCAAAAACTATCATCACCATTAGTGTTAACTAGAAATCTGCTGGCTAGAGCTAAGCCTGAATACAGCGTAGGTAGATAAAATCTGTGCTTTCACCCTTAAGCTTAGTGGTAAGCGTGGTGGAATTTTACTGTGATCGTGTGATCGTGTTGTCTTTGTTTAAAGAAATGGAGAGAGTAACTGACCATAGCTTTGGTAGGTCAACTCTGTCTGAACAAGGTGGGCAGCGCAGGGTTCCATATAAAAAGCGCATCCTATCACTTCAAACTGAGAGATGCTCCAGACATATGGTCAACATACCAAGACCAGCACTGTTTTTATTCATTTACTTTGAGCCTCTGTGTACCTTATAAGTGTACGGTATGCTTCTCATTCGGATTGCTGTAGTTGGAGCTCAGCCCCATTTGCCGTAATCCAGACTCCTGCAGTCTATACTAAATTGACTTTTGTGCACGCACTGTATTTGCAGTTTTTATTTTCTTTTATCACCATTTAAAGATATTATTTACAAGTGCTCTATTTGATGGATGTCCGTGAAATAAAGAAGACTCATGTTGTTGGTATACTTACATGTTCCATATCTGTGTGTGTGTGTGTGTGTGTGTGTGTGTGTGTGTGTGTGTGTGTGTGTGTGTGTGTGTGTGTGTGTGTGTGTGTGTGTGTGTGTGTGTGTGTGTGTGTGCGTGCGTGCGTGTGCGTGTGTGTGTGTGTGTGTGTGTGTTAGCCGCGGACTCCTTCGACCATAAGAAGTTCTTTGAGGTGGTGGGTCTGAAGGCGCTGTCAGCAGAAGAGGTGAAGAAGGCCTTCCTGGTGCTGGATGCCGACAACAGCGGATTTATAGAGGAGGAGGAGCTCAAGTGAGATATACTGAATACACACACATGTACTTTACAAACACACACACACAGACTAACTCAAACACACTGAAGAACCAACCCATACACACACAGACACACACACACACACACACACACACACAAACACACACACAAACTTACTAACACACACAGTCAGACACTAATTAACTAACTGATTAACTAACGCACACACACACACACACACACACACACACAAACTGACTAAGACACACAGACACAAATTAACTAACACACACACACCCACACTCTAACAAACGTACAAACACATACACTAATTAATCACTTACTCACTCATTCACTAACACACACAGACACACATAGGCTAACTGACTATTACAGAACAAACTTCAGCAATCACACACACACACACACACACATGCCTGCTCTCAGGAAGTGACATCTTCCTTCCGTTGTGTTCACCAGGTTCATGCTGAAGGGTTTCTCCTCCAGTGGGCGGGACCTGACAGACCAGGAGACCAAAGCCTTCCTCAATGCCGCCGACAAGGACGGAGATGGCAAAATAGGCGTGGAGGGTGAGGGTTCCTGAACTATGGTGGATGGAGGAGATGAGAAGAGAAGGGGGGGAGGGGAGGATGAGAGTGGAGAAGATAAAGTAGAACTTTATACAACAGTATCTAGCTTTCGGTCAGGGCTCTGTGACCGACAATGACGGCGTACTTCTCTATCTGTGTGTGTTCTCGTCTCTCCCCCTCCATCAGAGTTCACTGCCCTGGTGAAGGAGTAGAAGCCCGGGGCCAACCCGACGGACCAGCGCTCTGCCAACCTGCAACCGCGTTCCCTCACGACCGCCAAACTCTGACGCTTGCCACCCCTTACCCCCCACCCGTAAATAACCCCCCCTCCCTTCACCCACCCACGCACATACACACACACACACAACCCAATCCCTACTTGCACACGCAGACACACACACACACTCAAACACGCGCCGATACAAACACACGCTTGCAGAATTAATCCTTTTAAGTATACACACAAACACACACACCATTATCCCCATCTCTTGTACACCCTCGAACCCCCCCCCCCCCCCCCCCCCCCGCCCCTGAAACATACCTGTCCCCATAACATCCTAGTTCTTGTTTTTCTACAAACCATATATATATGATAAACATAAACATGTGTATGATTCTGCTTGTGTATAGCCATTCTATTTGCCTGTGAGGCCATAAGCAACACATTGAATTTTAGACTGCAGTGTAGATATTTCAAAGAGAAGAAAACAAACATCTTATAGCAGAAAGAGCCCCCCCCCCCCCTCTTCTCTTTCTTGGGGCAAACACTATCCCTCCTTCTCTTTCTCCCACTCAATCCCCCTCTTTAATTCTCTTTCCTTCTCTCTCTGTCCCTCTTTACGATCTATGTTTCTCTCTCTCTCCCATCCCTTTCTGATATACTGTATGTATTACACTACCGGCTAGCGGTTTTTACCTCTCTTCAGTGCATCGCATCTCTCGCTCCATCCCTCTCGCTTCCCCCATCCCTCTCCCCGCTCTGGTAGATGAGCTATCATTGTACAACACGCCAAAAACACGCCAGAAGAAAGAGGTCAAGCTGTGAAAGAACAAAAATAAAAATATTCTAAAATGATTGCCTCAAGAATGCCGCCTCATTTCTGCTTTTTTCTTGCTAACCAATTTGTATCACATCACTATAGTTTTCTTGTCTTTATTCTTGTAATAATTTTACCTTTCTCCCTCTCCCTTTGCCTTTCTCTCACTTTTTCACTCTCTTTCTCTCTCTGGTGAAGTGGTCATTAGTCATTAACAGCAGGTGGTTTCCAAAAGTAGTCCTAAAATGTGGAGAATGTAAGGATCTGTTTGGATAAGGACAGAACCAGTGAGAGACGCCTCTGTGTGGACATAAAAAATGACGACACTGTAGATTTAATTAGTGATATATACATTTATTGTTAACCATTGTTTCTTTTGTGATTTATTCAACATATTTTCTAAGTCGAAAGATATGATTTCAGAAAAGAGAATCATCCAAGCGTTACTATTGATCAAAATTTCATTTAAACTTAAGGGAGCTTAATAAAATCTATCAAATGGAGAAAAATGATTATTATTAGCTGTGAGTGCCCATTCAAATAGAAGCAAACTGTCAAGCCATTAGTTGAAAGAGAATTCACACTGAGGTTTGATGTAGGTTAAGTATCCCCAGTGGGAGCACCCATACTGGCAAGCCTGGATGGAAGACCGCTCTACTTTTAGTAGGCCATTCTACTGCCTGGGCACATTAACAGACCTTATGCCAATGGAGGCGCTAGGACAGAAGAGATAAGCACCAACTAAATATAATTCTTCACGCATGCTACATGTTCCCCTCAAAAATACGTTATCTTGCTGAGCCAGTAAGATAAGATCTTGCATACATGCAGAACATGATTTTATTATTTGATGTTAAAATAAGGTCTGAATTTAAGCCTACAGATTTTTATCTGAGTTGTGTGTGAAATGTCAATATACACTTTACCTATTTAATTAAGCTTAATAATATATATACATTTTACACAAATCATAGACATAACTAATGACATGTTTATTTTCAATAGGCTTTAATTCTTTTGAATTTCAATAGGGCTTGTACATCAGAAGGCATCATGGGATTATTTTGTTGGCGATATTCTGACCTTTCGAGAGTACTCAAGAGAGTCGTAATGTAAAATCCAAAATAAACATAAATATATTGTTTCCGAAGCTAATCAGATTGTTTTGCCACATCTCACATGAGGAACACCACATGAAAAATACTTAGAAATTAATTAATAAACAATGACCAAAACACTACCGTTAACAATATTATGCTTCTATTCTTCCAAAATGGAGGTGGTAATTGTGATGTGACGTCACAATGTACAAGCCCTATAGCCACTGATTGACTATGCATACATACACAAATACAAGCAACTGCTTCAATTAAGTTCTTGGAAATCAGTTGAAAATACTTGAAATACATGAACTTCACAGTCATTTTTTGCATAACACTCTCTACAACTATATATTAATTGTGAATATTTATATTGTAGCCATGCTAAGAGGCTACTGCTGATCATTGAAGTTCATCTTCGGTGAAGTTTTGGCTTTGACTTGTCATTGGTGGTTGTGGGCTTCAGCTTTACCGTAGCGAACGGATTGGTTCCCCTGCACAAATACAGGAAGAAATGAGCAGCCGAGACATACAGTATACTATCAGTGAAACACATTTTGTCTGTTTTTCCAAAATTACTCAGGCCAATATCCCAAATAATGCAATGAAATGGAATTTAGTGAAAGGGGGGAGGGGAGAAGTTTGAATTTGTGTTTCCAACAACACAGGACCCAGAAATGAATCACATAACATAGGCAATGTCAGCACAAACCCCGAGGGATTGTGGTATGATTCCCTAAAGGGATATTAGAAAAGGGTGAAAGAGGTGAAATTTGAACCTCACCAACACCGAATAAAAATAAATAAATAAAGTAATCATGTCTGAAGTGTTTGTCGGGAGTAAAAAACATTTGCCATTGTTGTCAAAACGACTGCCAGCTGTAATGGCTTTTCCTCCACGACACCGGTCCTCAAAAGTGATAGAAAGCAATCCAACGTCATTTACACACGGGTCCCCGGTTTGCACTTTATGATTTCATGGTTTCATTGAACACTTCAACTGAAAGAAAAAACACCCCACCCTCCACTTGGAAGATAAATGTAATAGCCTGAAATTGAACTGTCTGAAATGTCTCTGCTGTCCCATTATGTATAGACAGTATATATGTATATGTATATATATATATATATATATAGAGAGAGAGAGAGAGAGAGAGAGAGAGGAGAGAGAGAGAGAGAGAGAGAGAGAGAGAGAGAGAGAGAGAGAGAGAGAGAGAAGAGAGAGAGAGAGAGAGAGAGAGAGAGAGAGAGAGAGAGAGAGAGAGAGAGAGAGAGAGAGAGAGAGAGATATTTATATATGTGCATGACGGTTTCATAACAGAGTTTGGACCCTTACCTTGGGAAGAGTTCTGGTTTCGACCCATGCTCCTCTCTTCGCTGTATAAGAGGATATGGGAATGGAAAGACACATTATTGTTTGGCCCCAATGAGGCAGGCTACCATGGCTATTACTGGGACTCAAATTTGTTCTCATCCGACATTTAAATGCTATCACGTACTATCTACTATTTAGTAATTTGAGCTTTTATCCAAAGCACCTTACAGTAAACAGATCAGAGCAGACACATTTTCTATGGAGTGAGTTGGGGCTAGGGCCGTTTGCTCAACGATGACGACAGGCAAGCTGTGGTCATCGGGAATCCAACTGAACATAACCTCTCAGAGCACATAGCATTTAAAGGCCAGGTAAAGAGGTCAACCCCATAATGAGCCCTCCAGCATAGCGCTGGACACAAGGCTGGGTTTTCGGAATGAAGCGAGCTCATAGCCCTCACAAAATATGGACTTTGGAATGAAGAATGGTGGTGTCGTTTAGATTTAGTTGGTTTTGGAATGTCAAAACGAAGCTGTAATCTGATTGGACGCATTTAGAGAGGGCACCGCCAACCGGGTTCAAAGTTTAGATTGTTTTAACTGTGAGCATCACTGCGGTAAAATGGATAATCCGAGCGCTCTGCTCCGCCCAGGGTGGGGTCAACGCTAGGTTGGGCTCCATATGAAAACATGGGCAAACGCTAGCGCTGAGAGCTCATAATGTGCTGACGGCTTAACAAGGCATGGATACAAGTAATACAAGCAGTTCAAACATAGAGCCATGGAGAAAAAAAACACACAACACCCCACACTAAAAGCACACCATTAACACATCTCTTGTTTTCAACATACAGCATATGTTGTTTGTTGTCATCTCTAATAAACCATCTGGTGATGGGAAAAAGTGCATCATGCGAGTTCAGCAAGCCACGTCATGCACCGGTGCCTCTCTGAAGGCATTATGACAATGAGCTGACGTGCCCGCACACACATGCAGATGTGCATCAACTCACTCACCCACACATACGCACATAAGTGGAAAAACAAGTGCATACACTCAAACAAGCATGCACACATGCTTGTTTGTGCACACACACAAACATGAAAACACACATTACAGACCTGCACACACACCCACACACACACACACACACACACACACACACACACACACACACACACACACACACACACACACACACACACACACACACACACACACACACACACACACACACACACACACACACGTCACACAGCACCCAGTGAGCCTACAGCGCTAGCAGCTGGAGCTCCCTCCCTGCGTCCACCAGAAGGCGGGGTGGGGGGTCATAGAGAACAGCACCTTGCCACAACACCCCTACCAGACACAGCGGCAGAACATCACATTCATTAGGCCTCATCACACAAACGGGAAACTGGCCAGCTCCACCCAGGTGAATACTGTATACCATTTTGCGGCTCACGCAAAGGCAATATGCCTTGTGGTGAACCAGGTTTGATTCCGATCTGTGGTCCCATGCTACGTAGTTATGTAGCGGTGTGGTTGCCACTCTCATCAACCCTGTCTTCACTGTCCTCTCCACAAAAGCCCAGAATAGCATAGACAAAAAAAAAACATTTTTCTTTTGATATATGTATTACTATTTTGAGGTACTAAATGATATCGTGATATACATAATGCAATATAAATTCACGTAAGACAGTTGTAATTATATTTTTTTCCCTTTGCTGGTTTGTTTGGATGTGTTACATTCTAATCATGCTAATGCTGCCTAAAAGGATGAAGTAGATTATCATGTCTGCATAATTATGCATAATGTGACTTGAATAATCCGATTGAAATTGCATTCAAGTGAATTAACAAAACTAGACCAGGTGTCATAATAGAAGAGCAATAATCATTTGATTATAGTGCAAATAAATCCTCAGATTAATCCGAAGGCTAGACAACTTAAAACACTGGACTAGGCGGAAGGACAGTTATCGGAGCACTTTATTGATCAATTAAACAATCCAATGGTCTATCAAAGGATCTTGGTGGGGGGGGATTGTACCTTGTTGTCAGCGACAGGGTTAGGGTGCTTCTTGTGGGAGGTGTGTGTGCTGGCTCGTGTCTCTGTCGATGGGGCAGGCGGGGGAGGGGGAGGGGGAGGGGGAGGGGGAGGGGGTGGGGCAGGAGCTGGACCTCCACCACGGCTCACGCTTCTGCCTCCTGATTGGTCCAACAGGTCACTCATGCTGCTGCTGCTTCGCATGCTGGAGCCGCTGGAATCAACCAATCAGCACAGAGGTTTGGGTTGGTTGTTGTTAATCAGTAAGTGAGTTCATAAGTATGCAAGTAAGTAAATAATTAAAAATTATAGTTTGAAAGGGCTTAAAGAGTGTTACACCCAAAAATACAAAGCAACACATATACACAAAGGCTAAATATAATCATAGAATAGAAAATGTGGTTTATTAACAACTTCCATATTGTGCTCAGTAGACTAGATTGGCTCCTTAATTGTAAGATATAACTAAATCCAGTGTGAACATTTAGATTGTAGACAGCATGTCCCCCCGAGTTTTATATTTTTTGTATCTTTGGAACTACAAGTATTCCTCACTATGTCCCTTTCAGAAATGGGTCACCCGGATATTTTAAATAGTACAACATATATTTCCATGACTCCATAAAAAGCTGACCCTATTTTTAAACCGTTTGTCTTTTGGAAAATAACAAAAACCGAAGGATGGCTTGCAGAAGATGCTACACTATATTAACTCTGTGGTTTATATTTGGAGTGCAGTCATCGTAACCCAGTGCAGTCTTTTGCTGGAAATCCTTCGGGATTTTTCCAGGAAAGACTTGGAAGGATCAATGTGTAACGTTGCCATTGTCAAAGTGCACATATCTGTAAACAGATGATAAAGTCCTGTGATGGCTTGTATTCAGTAAGGATGGATAACAGAAATCCACAGGCCGGTCCTGAACAGGTTCTTTATTTTAGGTGATGTCCCACTCACCTGTAGCTGCTGGGGGCTTTTGAGGGTTCATCCACGGCCTCCACGAAAGCAGCTGGAAACCACCCCTGACTCTCGGAGAGAGAAGGAAAGTTAGCAACAGCAACAGAAATACTAAGCGACTTGCTGTGAAGCCTTCCGTATTTCGAGACGAGTCTCCTATTTGGACGTCCTGCTCAAGGAAGTGGATGTGGTTGTGGATGTGGATGTGGATGTGGATGTGGTTGTGGATGTGGATGTGGATGCCTGTGGTGGGCAGTGGACATTGGGTGTTCTAAACGTGATCCCTTCAGTTGGTAATCAAACCACCTTACTGCAACAATATCCTAACCTGAAGGCCATAACTGAAGCGTCCAAGCAGTTCCATTTCTTGGTACGCATCCATAAAAGACCACAGTGTTCATCAGCACCACCAACACCTCTTACCGAGACGGGTTTTGGGCCTGTCCGTACAGCCAGCCGTTCCTGGGCTGGGAGACCAGCACGGTGACCAACTCCCCCTGCCGGAAGCCCAGGATGGTTGGCTTGGATGGGTCAGCTTGGTGGGTGGCCACGGCCTTCATGGTCCTCCTCCTCCCTCCACCACTACCACTACGACCACCGTTGCCAGTACTGCCTCCTCCGAAACCCAACAGACCGTCCCCGGTTAGATCCGCAAGGGAATTGGAGCGGCTCTGCAGCGATGAGGGAGACGGTGCTGGGAGACACGAGGGGGGAATTAATCACATTTTGAGAAAGAGCTAGAACGCAGAGTGGAGCTAATTGATTTTGAAAAAGGTACCAAAAAGAATTACATTTTGGGCTGGGGATTTGGATTTTACATAATTTACCATAAAGAAAAAAGTATTTTAATTGCATAAATTGATGTTTGAAATCAGTTGGTTTTTTTTCATAGAAAAAGTGAGATAAGTTTTACGAGGATGTAATACAATCCCCCACCTCTAGAGGGCACTCTTCCGAGCTGCTGCTCCTCCGAGTACGGACTCCTCTCCTCCTCCCTCCTGCTCACCTGTCCAACCAATAGAGCGCAACACCGCTCAACCAATCAGAACGTGTAGACGTAAAGACAAAAATACATCCACCTCATAACTGTACCAGGCTGGGGCACGGTTATGATTTTTTGTTATTTGTCCAATACTCATACCGGATATGCAGTAAAATGTTTGTGGCACATACTCTGTATTTTCTGTGTTTAGAAAATAAATAAAATACAATAGAATAAAAATAGAATAAAATTCAATATAAGTTTTAACAGGAACAGAAGAACAGAAGAAGCGTTATCCTGGTCTAGTGCGATGCAATTTTCAATCTATTACTTTCCTACCTTTGAGATGTGAACGGCAGTTAATAGTCCCCAGAGAGGGAAGAATAACAGCATGATAAGGAGAACAACCACAATGGCATGAATAATACATGAATAATACGAGTTATTATATTGGAAAAAAAGATATGTCGGAATAACGGATATCTCTTTTCCGATAGTCCAGCCCTCTCTCTCGCCTCTAGCAGCTAAAACCAAGCAACTGAAAGTCCCTCCCTTTCTTTATTTGGAGATTATTTGCTTATTTGGAGCATCTCGTACCAGCGTTCGTGAGATGAGACCGCATTCAAAGGAGGTTATCACTGTACAGACGCCTGTACCACCAACACACAACTCACCCCAGGGAGAAGAACCCTTGTTCCAGCTTGGAAAAATAGCTAATAAATATAATCAACATAAACCTGCGTGAAGTTGGCACCCCATGTGTAAAAAAAACATGTAAAACTATTTCAGATCGTTTGTGCTTCGTTTGTGCACGTTTGTGCACGACAAATGAAAATTTGTGCTCATTCCGTTTTTGAGATATCAAACATTACATTTTTTTACACATGGGGTGCCAACTTCACGCAGGTTTATGTTGATTATATTTATTAGCCGCGTGACCAACTGCGTCACTTGTTAAACAATAAAAGCAGGAATATTCATGCGTCGAGCACAAACGATCAGAAGAAGTTTTATATATGTTTTTCACCTTTGGGGCGCCAGCTTCGGAAGTTGAGTGACGTGATTTGTTTACAAAATGTTATGTTTAATATCTCAAAGGTGGTATGAGCACAAATGTTCATTTGTCATGCACAAACGTGCACAAACGAAGCACAAAGGATTGAGACCGATTTGGACCGATTCTGACATTATTGGGGTGCTGAGTGAAAAAAATGAAACCTTAATAACTTAAAATTTGAAAGAGCACAAATGTTCATTTGTCGTGCACAAACGTGCACAAACGATGCACAAACGAATGAGACCAATTTGAACCAACTCTG